>NW_019385490.1:2978-26614 GCF_000671375.1 Centruroides sculpturatus | reverse complement strand
GAGTTCAAAGCAGGTCCTGCTGACACTCCTGTGGAGGGGGCGGCGGCTGAGACAGCTTCCTCCTCTCCGGGACCGAAAAATAGACATTAGGTGACAATTTACGAGACCGTCATCCGGGAGAGGGCTTGACCCGACTCCGGAGGAGAACGGCCCGGACGGGGGTCATCTCGGCGACCCCTCGGCCCGAATCGCGTCCCTGGCAACAGACCCGGGACCAATAGAAGCGCAGAGGGACCAACATTCGGACCAACCAAAACCTCGGGATTTCGGGTGAGGAAAGATTATAAAAGCCCGAGGTCCCAAGGACACGGGGAGGTTGGGAGCTGGAGATTCAAGTCCGACGACTTCATACGAACGGATCCGGAATAACCGAGGAAGAAGAAGACTCAGAAATCCAGTAACGGACGGAAGGAACTCACTCGACAGGAAGGAACTCACTCGACTTCCCAGTGCCAAATTCTTCCACCCTTTCCCACCTCCAAGCATCTACCTATAACGTCGGAGTACGGACCTTTTCCTTCGTTTTATTTGTGCTAACCTATCATCGGAGAACGGACAAGCAGACGAACTGCCTCGGACGGACGCCTGTCAACATTCTGACGTTGTATAACTCATTGTAAGCATGTTTTCTAATCCAAATAAACGCGTTAACTGTGGAAATACGGTCTCTGTGTGAGTCTTTGCGTCCAGCAAACCGCGACCCCCATACGGAAAAGGCTTTCTCGTGTCATCCTGACAGATCACGGGTAAAGCGACGTAACGTAACCTTTTCTCCCCCCTTAAGGGCTCACATCACTACAGTGGTGTCTGCCAACCCCACACAATAGGGCTTTTAAAACCCCACAACTAAATTATTCAGTAACTAAATTATATAATTGCAAAATTAAAAACATTTATAAAAAAAATAGTGTAAACATATTTAAATGCAATTAATGATAGAAATTTGATATTAGATTAATGCTAAATAAGTAGTGAATGTTTGTAATGAACACAGAAAACTATGTGGATAGATTTCTTTTATTCAATACTTTATCACTTAAAATAGAAGTATAAATATACTTTTTACATTTAAACTTATATTTTTAAATATTTATTTCTATTTATATTTGTAATGTAATTACAATATACCATATTTACTTGCATATAAGATAGGGTTTTTATTCATTTATCACAGTTTCAAATTCCTAGGTCGTCTTATACAGTCAGAGTATCCATTTTAAATTGTATCAATTCTTTTTGAAGCTTTAAATTATCTATTTGTAGTTTCCGATTACCTATTTGGTCTTCCATTTTTTAAAAATCAAGATTTTATTTTTCTTTTAAATTTTAGTAAAAAAACTAAAAAATGTTATGGCAATATTAACACCTTCACTGCTAGATGTAATATGATATTTTGCGTCACGGGGGGCCAAAATGAGAAAATTTGATATCTAATATTTTATTTTAATGCAAATAAAAGGGTCGATATATACCAGTCAAGAGAGGGGAGATAAGAAAGATATATGCACGATGACCGGCGGTCGTACGGCCTGTAATACGACAACCTGGAATGCGACGACAACCGCATAAATGTGGAATTAATCAACAAAATTGAATAATTTGCGTTATATTCGTTTTTCCGACGATTTTAGCTATGATTCGCTCTTTTGTAGGTCGATTGACTTTGTTTCAGCCAATATGTGTGTTGTTACCACCACTGGGCCATAAATATTCGGTAATTACACTTCCCCTGCCATTTACAGTAAATGTACACAGTTGGTTGAACTCAATCAAAGGGAAACTCCTTCTAAAGTTTTATTGGTATCTTCTGTCTTTGTTGACATTACCGTAACTAATCACAGACTTGTGAAAGGAAAAATTGCCGCGAAAAGTCCCGCCTCCAACCTACAAAGTAAAATGTAAAAAGTCACAATAAATTTGCTTTTGAAATTGTTTTTTTAGCTCTAACTAATTTAACGTTTTAAGACATTAAAGTAGCTAATTCGACAATATTTAATCGTATAAATATGTTTTTAAACTATCTAGCAATAAATATTCCCGGGAAACTCCACCTCTCTATAGTAAGTATATGGAAGACATTCACGCTGTTAATTGGCATTAAAATCTTTGTTTCTACGCCTATTACGCTCTAATTGGTAATTTATATTATGACAGAATCAACTTCAACGAATGAGAGTGTTTTCAGAACCATCTGATCTGGATTTTCCTGCAAAGAACCAATCCACGTGATTGAAGGCATTACGTAAACAAATGTTAAAAAATAGCTATATTCATTATTTTAGAGCAAAATTCTACTAGTTTTCATGTTATTTGACTCTACTTAGACAAGAAGATTTTTTTTATCAAAAGCTTCCAGCTGAAAAATTTTCCGGGAAACTCATTACTTCTGGATATTGCATAATCGCAATAAAAAATTAACTAATCATTTATTATAGGGTATTATTATATAAAGCGTAGAAAAAATATGTAAAAAGTGTCAAATATTCACTCTTATAAAAGTATGTTGATAAACTTTGACCNAACTCCACCTCTCTACAGTAAGTATATGGAAGACGTTCTCACTGTTAATTGGCATTAAAATCTTCGTTTCTACGCCTATTATGCTCTAATTGGTAATTTATATTATGACAGAATCAACTTCAATGAATGAGTGTGTTTTCAGAACCATCTGATCTGGATTTTCCCGCAAAGAACCAATCCATGTGATTGAAGGCATTATGTAAACAAACGTTAAAAAATAGCTATATTTATTAATTTAGAGCGTAATTCTACTAGTTTTCATGTTATTTGACTCTACTTAGACAAGAAGATTTTTTTATCAAAAGCTTCCAGATGAAAAATTTACCGGGAAACTCATTACTTCCGGATATTGCGTAATCGCAATAAAAAATTAACTAATCATTTATTATAAGGTATTATTATATAAAGCGTAGAAAAAATATGTAAAAAGTGTCAAATATTCACTCTTATAAAAGTATGTTGATAAACTTTGACCTAAAAATACCCGAGCCACTACCCACTCCCCGCTGTTGGTCATATAGGGAGACAGAGTATATTGTAAACAAGGACTTTACTCAGAACTGTTTATATATACGTGAGGGCAAAGTCGAATTTTTGCAGTTACGTAATAAGAGAAAATACGTAAACAATTGCTTGCAAATTTGCATTGTATAGTCGATTACTGCAATATTCATCAAAATAATATAGAAATACTTTTTATTCTAAGTAAGATTTATTTTGTATCGGTCGTATGGCTCACTAACGGGAGATTACTTTCCCCAAGGCTATATATTTTACAACCCCACTCTCATTAGACATCCTTCCCTACCTAAAAGATTTTACATCTGTTTTCTTTGTCTTGTAATCTAAGACCCCTACAGGAGAAAGTACATGTGTGATGTAGGATAATAAACATTCCATGCCAGTGGAATTTTACAGTTGGCAATTATTCAGTCTAACTTTCGATATGGCAAGTACAAGTGGTGTGTCGCGTTACAAAAAGCAGTGAAAGCAGCGAAAACAGTGAAACGATTTCTCAGACAGAAGAACTTAGCGATAATGAACCATTATCACTAAGTTCTTCTGTGATTAGTGAAGACAAAGAAGAAATAATTCAGGTGAGTGGGATTTGGCAACTCATTCGACCCTATCAACAGTTCAATCAACAAATCTTTCCACTTGCATTCAGTGGAGGATTGAAAAATATATATTTATCATCGAGTGATTAGCCCATAAAATTTTATGAACTTTTGATGAATGAGAGAGTAATAGAACATATTACACAACAAACAAACATTTATGCTGCACAATCATTGGCAGGAAAAACTATGACTAAATGTTCCAAGCTAAGATTATGGAAAGATACAAGTACAGGAGAAATTAAGAAATTTCTTGGACTTTTATTGTGGATGGGGTTAGTGAAATACCCAAAATTAGCAGACTATTGGAGTACGAAAAAGATTTATAAAAATTACGTTGCATCACCAACTACGTCACGAAACAGATTCGAGTCATTACTGTCGATGTGGCATTTTTCCAACAACGAAGAAAGTAATGGAGACAGAATATATAAAATAAATCCTCTGAAAGACTTACTCGAAGCGCTCTATAAATATTATAATATACCTGGTGAATATTTATGTATAGATGAAACGATAGTCCCATTTAGAGGACGATTATGTTTCCGTCAGTATGCACCTGGAAAACGACACAAATACGGTGTTAAACTGTACAAAATTGCAGACAATACTGGATATAATTACGGCATACAAATTTATAAAGGTAAAAGCCAAAGACCACAGGGAAATATTTTCCTGTCAACTGATGTTGTGCTAAAGCTAGGCGAAATATATTTAGGCCAAGGACGTACATTCACAACAGACAATTACTACACATCGATTGAACTGGCAGAGCATTTATTGGAAAGAAACACCCATCTTGTAAAAACACTGAGAAAAAATAGGAAAGGCATCCCCAAGGAAGTAGTAAACAAAAAATTATCTAAAAGCAAAATTATTGGTATGTATAATGAAAACGGAAAAGTTGTAGCAAAGTGGAAGGATAAACGAAATGAGCTTATGTTGTCTACAAAACATAAAACAGAAATTACTTCTACAGGTAAAAGAAACTACAAACAAGAAGAAATTTTTAAACCTAAAACAGTTCAAGACTACAATATTGGGAAAACGGGTATTGATTTATCTGATCAATACTCTAGTTACTCCAGTGCAGTACGAAAGTCGGTAAAATTGTATCACAAAGTTGCAATGGAGCTTATATTTGGGACTACCATTGTCAATGCACATATCATTTACAATAAAATAGCTGATAAAAAAGTATCCATTACCACCTTCAAAGAGTCTTTAGTGAACAGCTTACTCATTGGTGATGAAAGTCAAGAACCTGCAGCTCGAAACCCGAAAGAACCACACACATTAGAAACAGTTAGAGAAGTCGACAAAAGACATAGAAAACTAAGAAAGCGTTGTGCATCCTGCTACGCTAAAAATAGAGAGGAATTTGGAAGTCATAAGGCTGATTTAGCGGGTGTAACGCCAAGAGTTGCAACATATTGTGTGCAGTGTCCAGGAGAACCTGCAATGTGTTCAAATTGTTTTGTGAAAATTCATAAATGAGTATTATATATGTATGTAAAACGTTTGTATTGATTTTTATATTTTTATACTCATTACAGTCGACCCCCCTATAACACTGTTGATTATTCCATTTTATAGGAATTCCATGTTGTACAAGTCACTTAGATTTTACAAATATGTGAGCCATTCACAGCCTGGCACACGTATTTGTAAATTCTAAGTGACTTGTACAACATGGAATTCATATAAAACGGAATATTCAACAGTGTTATAGGGGGCGACTGAATAAATTTTTTTTTCTAAATATATATTATCACTTGTATATAATTTTTGTTCTGTAATATTATATGAATGTAAAACTTTTGTATTGATTTTTATACTCATAAATTTTTTTTTATTTCCACTTATATACGATTTTTGTTCGATAATAAAAGCAAATAATTTAAACTAGTTTTCGTTTTTTATCCTTTTTTCACCTTTTCACTATTTAAAAAATGTTATCAGACATAAAATAGCTTTTTATTAAAAAAAACTACGACTGCAAACCTTGAATCACTTCATAAGGCCATTACGACGCGCCGGCAGTCGTAGCTCGACGCCGGGCCATCTGGCCGCCGGCATTAGAAATCAAGGTCATAGACATCCACGAGAGGCCACCACTACCATGCAGAAAAACGTCGTACGAGGCCAGGATAATTTAGCCTGGAGTAAAACTACATTGTTTTGACGACNCGACGCGCCGGCAGTCGTAGCTCGACGCCGGGCCATCTGGCCGCCGGCATTAGAAATCAAGGTCATAGACATCCACGAGAGGCCACCACTACCATGCAGAAAAACGTCGTACGAGGCCAGGATAATTTAGCCTGGAGTAAAACTACATTGTTTTGACGACGTCAGGCGGTCGTACGGCGCTGTACGACGGCACGTCGTACGACCGCCAGCGCGTCGTATGGCAGCCAACGTGTTAAATTCTAAGTTACCCAAAACATTCTTCAAATCCAAATATATTTTAAAATTTCAAAATTTTTATTTAAGGAATAAATAAGTAAATACTGTTTGGAAGAGAGCAAATATGAATTGTATGAAAAATAATAATTATAAAATTTAATTGTAATTTAATTCAATTCTTGGTCTATAAAATTTTTTCATTACATTGAAGTTGTAGATCCTATCAAACATTTTTCTACAGGATGTATGTACTGTTCATTTTGGCACAGTCTTTGGAATGTATTGACTGTGCAAAAAGACGGATAGGTGTACTCAATGTTTACAGTAAATGTCAATATTCCATACTGTAAGAAATGTGAAGGTCAGAGAATTTGGACAAAGCTGGTCAGGGAAAGTCATGGAATTCAAAAAAAAAACTTTGAGTAGGATCCCTGTATATACAAAAAAACGACAACAACAACAAGTCGATCGCGACACATTTTTAAGATATAAAGTAGATCTTCCGTACATAAAAGTTGGCCACCCCTGCTGTATAGTATATTTACCTATAACACCTAAAACTGAAAGAAAAGTGTGGCCTAAAAATACAGGCTCACAAAGTTAATTACATGAACACATTATAATTGACTGCAAGGAGAAAAAAAGCAAATTAATAATTTTACAATTACTAATAATAAAAAACAGAATGACAATATTAAACTTAAAATTATAGTGTGGGCTAGTAACATAGAATTTATATAAGTGTATAACCTAATTCAGTCTTCTCTTGCTGTACTGCTATTTATAATTAATTCATTTTCATTGTTAATTTCAGATTGGAGCTAAACCTAAATAAAATATCATCAAAAACTTAGATTATAATAATCAGGTAAATTTTTATTTTCTGTCTTAAACCGATTAAATACTTTTTAATTTCAATTATATTTTTCAAATTATAAAAAAAGATGATTAGTCATTAATTACACACTGAGTATTTTTTGCTAAAATATACTAATTTAAATGAACAGAGCAATTTTTTTGATAATAATAAGAATAAATAATATTCTGCTTCAGAAGTTATCATCATTTATTCACTTTCAAAATATTAACACTTTGAGTAATGTATTCGGATTGATTTTTAATCCGAGTTGTGAACAGTACTTCTGCATTAAATTAATTTTCTTCTGGAGACCAATTTTAGTGCTCGAGATTAGTACAATATTGTCTGCATATTGGATTGAGTGTATTATCTGATTTTCTATCAATATTCTGTCTTCTTTATCAAATTGTTTATTAATGTCATGAACCAAAAAATTTACTTCCGTCCAATTAAATCTTTTTGCAAGGATTGTTGTAAAATCTTTCTTAATGATGATAGTATAGCAATAAGTCTATAATTGCTAGAATTTGAGCCATTGCTTTTTATTTAAATATCATATGGAAATATTATGAGCACCATGATCCAGGATATGTGTGCTATTTCCAAACATATAATTTAAAGTTGAGTGCTAATATATCAGCTGTTTCAGATGGCAGTCGTTTTAATAAACTGACTGGAATTGAATCAGATCCAGTAGCAGTGGTTTCTTTTAATTTGTTTATGATATTTACTATTTCTAAAGCCTGTACTGGCAGATTCAATACCCTCTGATCTCTATTCATTATTTCCTAATTCATTTCTGGCATAATATTTATAACACTTGACTGCCTTTTTTCAAAAAAGCCAGACCATTTATGTAATCAACTTATATATTTCTAAAATCATAGAAACATTGCCAAATTCAGTAGACTTTATTTGTATTTTTAAATCGACTAAAATGCAACCTTTAAATATTTGGAAAGAAAAGTAAACAAACAAACTTATACCACTTTCAAATTAAACAGTACATATGTTGGATGAGGTTTTGCAAAAGTGGACCGTATAACACATAATAGTAATCTGGTAATGGGCATGGTTTATTATTGCGGCAAAAATTCGATTATGTTTATTTTTATTTTTTAGTTTTATTCCTATACGAATCGTATGTGCAATTTTTGTACGTTTCTACTACGCGACTGCGCTTTACATTGAAATTTGAGTTTCTAAAAGCTTGTATTCTATTTTTAGCATTCTTTTAATTTGAAATCATTTAACTGACGATGGCTGTTTAAAACAGTCGAAAACGTTATCATCTTATTAATTAAATAATTGCTGGAATTAATAAGGTGTTGAGTTTTTACTTAATTATTTCTTTTTTACTCTTATTCTCAATTGTAACATGTAACTTTTATTTCAAATTAGATTTAATAATGTCTTCAAATAAAAAGATTAAAGTAACGGAACTCTCAACCTACTTTGATGAGCTGTCAGACTCAGACATTGAATCTGACAGTGACAGTCAGAGTAGTGTTGAGATTCCAGAGTACAGGGACCTGTACTCAGATTATGACAAAGAGAAGGAGGCTTCAATCATAGCACCCGCAACCTCGACGTCAGCTGGACCATCCACGTCTGCTGGACCATCCATGGCATATGTTGGACCCTCCTCTATTCAGCTTTCTGATGACGAGTTAGAAGATGAGGTGTACGTTGAAGTTCTGCCACCAGAAAAATCTCTACCTGCTCCTTTCCCTTTCAATGAACTATCTTGCCCCAAACATATGCCTCCTCCTGATTCTCATCCTGTAGAGTATTTTCACCTTTTTTTTCACTTTTACTTTGCTTTTTCTTATGGTGACAGAAACTAATAGTTATGCCAAGCAAGTCATAAATGGCATGGGGGAAAATGTTCCCAAATATCTGAAAATGTGGAAACCAGTCACTATTAAAGATATGAAGAGGTTTTTGGCTATTATGATTACTGGTCCAATCTTCCTCCGTACGTATCTATGTGGTACGCGGAAATTTGTAGTAGGAACCGCTTTTATCACTGGCTTCGATTCTTCCATCTCGTAGATAATAGTAAGTTGCCTGGCCCAAGGGAATTAGGTTATAGTGCCTCTGCAAGGTATCAACCTTTGGAGGATCATGCGAACAGGGTGTTCAGACATCACTATACCCCACATCGTGAAATACGCGTCGATGAATCACTAGTGGGTACCAAGTGCCATAATCCGAACATTCAGTATCTTCCCAAGAAAAAACATCACAAGTGGGAAATCAAACTTTGGATGCTGTGTGACTCTGTTTCACACTATTACGTGGGCTTCTTCACTTACAAAGGGGCCAAGTCCCAGGCTGAGAAGCACAGTATCTCAAAGTTTGCTTTGGGATATACTGTTGTTAGGTAGTTAGTGACACTTGGTAACTACAATAACAAAGGTTATCACGTGTTTATCGATAATTATTTCACGTCTGTATCCCTTGTTCGTGGCCTATATTCCCGTGAAACTTACTGCACTGGGACAGTGCGAGCGCTCAGAAAACAATTACCTCTAGGCTTCAAGGAAAGATTCACTGTAGGCCAGATCAAGTATTTCAGGTCTGGCCCCATATTGGCCTGTGGGTTCAGGGAACATGAGAATAATCCACAACCGGTATGTCTTTTATCCAGCCACAAAGGGGCACACGACATCCAAATTGTTAAGAGACACGGGGTGGAGAAAGTAAAACAACAAATAGTTTTCTCATATAACAAGTTCATGGGTGGGGTCGATACACACAATATGATGCTATACACGTATTTGGATGAAAGGCGGACCAGGAAATGTTGGAGGAAAGTGGCTTTCAATATTATGGCCAGGATGATGTTGAATGCATATATTCTTTACAAAGAAAAGTCTGGAAGCCGGATAACCCACCAACGCTTCATCCAAGAGCCTGAAAAAAGAATCAAAGGAGGAGACCGTGCCTATATGCCACACACTCCCAGATCCCAGAGGACCACCAGGACTCCGAAAATTGCCTGGCAGGCAGCAATTCCGCTGCGTCGTGTGCAGCACGCCAAATCACAAAAGGACATCGACTAGAGTATGTACAAGATGCAGGAAAGGACTTCACGCAGATTGTCTCATCAGACATCAGTGCTAACATGAAAGGTACAGTACATGAAATATTGATATAATTATAGTAGAGCATCGATTATCCAACCCAATTGGGGACTCGGGTTGGTTGGATAACTGAAAAAATCAGATTACTGAAAAGAATAAAAAAAATATGTTATTAGTATAGTATATTATTATATTAGTATATCCCATGTAATTAGTATATCGCTATTAACCTACTACATGTTGAATTTTCATCGATGTTAAGCCTAACGAAATTTTTTTTAAATAATAATCCCTGCTATTGTATCGTTGTAATAAAATAATTTAAAAATAATTTTAAAATTATTTTTAAATTATTTTATTGCTCACAAAACAAACAACCGCTCATAATTAGAAAATTAAGTCTCGTTTAAATTCTGGCCTCCCTTTCATGGTGAAGCCAGTGTTGCCAGCTAAAACACGCAAAAATTTAACAAAAATAATATTAAAGTAGCCAAGACATAGCCAAATATTGTAGCGCCACATCACTAGCGGACATTTGAAATTTGCAGACCAGAACGGTCGGTTAACCGATGTGACGGTTAATCGGGGGTCAAATAATCGATGCTCTACTGTAATATAATTTTGTTATAGCTTAAATGCATGATTCTTGCAAAATGTACAAAATAATATTTTCTCTTACGGTTTTGGTCCTAATTTCTGCTAAGCAAGATGAATTTTATGTTTCAGAAGCTTTAGAAGAAAACCCATCTAACCAAGTTCAATCAGTTATATCAAAAATAACAGAAATAGATGAAAAAATTTCAGATAAAAGAGAGAGTATCTTTCTTAGATTTTTATGGGATTTACTAGTTATTTCTCTCAATATTGTCAGCATTTAAATATGTTATGTTATGTGATATTTAAAATGGGATCAAGCTATAAAAAAATCTCCAATGTTACTTTCTCACTGTTACATTTATACAAAAAGATGTAGAATCACTTCAAGAGAGTGATATGCATGATCAGAATTTATTTTGGAAAGTATTGCAACCTGCCAGGCAATTTATGATGTCCTATGATTTGTATTTGAATTTTTAATATTTTATTCTTCCTGTGTAAATTTTAGTATTTGTTTGCATAGTGAAAATTGTGTAACGTTATGAATAATTTAAGTAAGTAATTGTTGTAAATCTAGTAGCATAATTCAACTCTTTGACGTTACAGGCTCTAAATTAAGCAATGGAACTATAATGTGCATTACTGGGGCCGTATTCTGGTCACTGTCTCTGGTCTCTCGTAAGCCAGTCGCAGATTGGCTAATTCAAATGATTAGCCAATCTGCGACCGGCTTACGAGAGACGAGAGACCAGAGACAGTGATCAGAATATGGCCCCTGATGTCATTCAGTAAAAATAGAGACTCAGTTTTAAATCATCATATATAATGATTTTGCAAGCATTGGTGGGTCATCCGGCTTCCAGACTTTTCTTTGTAAAGAATGTATGCATTCAATGTATGATAATTTAAAACCTAGTTTTAAATCATACATTACTGATCATACATTACAGTATTCATACTGTAATGTATAATCAGTAATGTATGATGATTTAACATTAACTATGTATGAATTATAAATATTACTTTAATCCTTGATTGTTCAGGTATTTAACTAATGTAAAATTATGTATTTCATTTAAAGTTTGCTTTAAAGCAACAAAATAGCAATAGCTTTCATAAGAATTCCACGATGTGAAAAGTATTCATATTAAACTTTTAATTTTTAGTAATTATTTGTTTGTAGTAGCGTAACTAGAACTGATAATGGGGAGAAACGTGCAAATCTACATTCGTACAGCCACTAGTGCTGTACAGGAAAAGTAAACAAAATTTTAATATCGTATATACTAGTACACGTGTATAAGTGCGTTTGTCATATTCAAATATTTTTCCTGTACTTATTTGATTTTTTTCTCCATTTATTCATTTATTTACTAAGATAAGGGGGACCAGAGAGCCCTGGTCTACTGATACATTGATCCCTTATCATAATAACAACATACTATTGTTATATTCTTGGCTCGTAACTATATTCTTATAACTGAATTTTTCCTTTTTCTTTACAGTCAATTCTTTTCCTAATATTAATATTGAAAAGAAAAGGAAATAATTATTTTGAAAAGACCAAACTCATTTTAATGATAAAAAAAATTTTATATTCTTATGTATAGTAATAATTTATTTTATATAATCAAAGTATATCATTTACAATGTTTAATTTATTGTTTTTTCCGGGTTATGAATGAGAATTAGTTATTACTCATTTATTTTTATAGTCTAATTTTAGTTCAGAACGATAAAAATCTCATTTATTTTAAGAAATTAAATGATTAAATCAGGTATTACAATGATAAACAATATTTATTCTCACGATTATTTTCGCAGGATGGATGCACTTGACTGATTATATAACGACGAATTAGTAATAACATAACTGAATATATCATGCATTGCCTATATATATATACATATATATCATTTGAAATTACGATATCTTCTACTGTACTGTTTGCATTGTGTTAATTATTCACTTTTCACTTTTTCGTAATTTTTCATTTGAAAGTCAAAGTGTCTAAAGTACCTAATTATAATCAAGTATGTCAGTGATGGCGAATCTTTTCTCCGAGGTGGTTAAAATTCAATTCGAAACTTAGTAATTCCAAACAGAAAAGTAATCTACAACAGAAAAATAAAAATAAAGTAAAACAATTTGATTACAACGGAAACAAATATTTCATTTAATGGATAATCTGTTATTGTTTATGATAATTTTTCCAGGGTAGGCTTTGGAGAAATTTCATAAACATTAGGATCCTACTTACACACTACATATAAGTTACAAAGTTTTGAAATATTTCAAATGACTATTATTNTATATACTACAACAGAATATGCTAAGTGGAAATGCAGATTATTTAACAATTTAATATATATTTTCACCTAAACATAATTCATAGTTTTTAATGCATAATTGTTAAAACATTTTAAATAATAAGTTATTTTTTCTACAAATTCTCTAATCCATTGGTTTGCTTTTCAAATCAAATCCATTAAAAATCATTAAACAAGTTTTAAATTAATATTTTTTTCCTCTATGCAACATGCTGTCATGCTGAATCGAACATTTTTGATACTAGATTAACTTCTAAAGTATAATTTTTTTGTTTTTATATTTTTCAATATATTTATTTTGTTTGTACAAAATAAAGAAATAATTTTAATGATACAATAGCCACGATTATTTTAAAAACTTTAGATTAGGCTTAACATCGACGAAAATTCAACGCAAAGCGACTCGCAACGGAGAAAAATTTCAACATGGGATAGGCTAATGTATTTTTTCGTACATAATTGGTTATACGAAAAGTAAGTTATCCGAACAACCCCAGTCCCCAATTGATTCGGATAAACTACGCTCTACTGTATATACTTTTCTTGAAAAACACTTTTTGGAGGGGTTTTTATTTCATGGGATGAAAATGTAGTTCACTCCACGCCAGCGTTTAGAAATTAAAAATATAACACTTCCGTGTTGCGGCGTTATTGACAGCGATTTGTTAAATTTCAGACGTGCTCGCTAGTACTTTCAACAGTTTACAACCGTCGTCTTCAGGCAAAATCAAATACCTTTGTTTTTGAATTGACAGCTTTTAACGGACTTTCCAAATTACGTGATTACTGATTACTGATGGTGCCGTGCATAGTAATGGAATAAAGTTAAAACACAAAATTATAACTTGGATTGTTTAAATAAAGTTATCCATAGCTGTGGTATTTCCAATGTCGGCGCATTACACAGCAAAGCAGTGGATATATAAAGATTTTCCCATATGAATATTTGCCTACGATCATTGCAATGCTTAAGTAATTTAACATGGTTCCAAAGTGGAAGATAATCTTGTTCTAGCACCATTTTCGCTAATTCTGTAGCTGGTCTATTATTTCTAATGTCTTCTTGATGTTCGAGGATGCGGGATCGTATCATTCTGGTGGTAGCTCCAATATAGATAATTTCCTCCCCTGATACTGTATGTTTTAATAGAATTTTGTAAACCACCGATTTTTCATTCAACGTGAGAATGTCTCTATCGTTGCACAATGTTCTTCGTAGTGATGGTTGAGGGATTATAGGTAATATGAAACCATGTTTCCTGAATATGCATGTTATTTTTAGTGAGATGGTGCTCAGGTACGGTATTGGAGGGTTTATTATCTTTAGGCTTTCTTTGTTGCAGAAAAAAAAATTTCAGAAATAATTTGTTTATGACCCGGTTGTAGAGATATCGATATTTGGAGTTAGAATATCCGGCATTGTGCATTGCTCTTTTGATAATTTGTAATTCTTCATCAATTAATATCTGAGAAGATGGAATGAGGAGCACTCTCCAAATGTCTGAAATTTAACAAATCGCTGTCAATAACGCCGCAACACGGAAGTGTCATATTTTTAATTTAATGGGAATTATTTCCCAGCAATTTTCTTCAATGTTAAATATTTCCACTTAAACGCAAATCTATCTATCTATCCATATATATATAAATGGACGTGTGTGTCCCTGTATTTCACTTTTCAGCCAAAACTACACATCGCACATGAATGGTGTTTGTATGTGGTGGTAGCCCCAAGTCTCCATTCGTGCACTATGGTGGTTGCGTCTCAATAGCTGTAAGGGTGCGGGAGATATGGGCTTAAAGTGGTTCACTTAGAAGATTTTCTATTTCGATTTTAAAAATTTTCGAATTCAAATTTACATTCGAATTGGTTCGATTATAGAACGATTGTAAACGTTCCAGAAAATTGATCAAATTGAAAATAGTTCGTTTGACCTGGACGTAAAAATTCTCTAATTAGTCTGGAAATGGGGGACCTAATTCTTGCATTTTGTGAAAATGGGTAAGATTGGCTATAATTTAATTATCTTAATCTTCACTATCGTTACTTTTTGCCCAGCGAAGCGGGTCCTTGCAGCTAGATTCTAGATTACTTAGAAAAACAGTCTTTTATATATTACATACAAATGTACGAACAAATAAAAACCCAGCGAAGAGGGTCCTTGCAGCTAGTTTCATACAAAAAATAATATTGTTGCTGATTTCTGAGTTGCATTCGAATTGGTACAAATGTAGCAAATGAGTTAAACAGGTTAAGAAGATTATAAAGGAAATTGATTTGACAGATTTTTAATCATGCTGTAATGGATTTTATCCAGTCCCACAGAGGTACTCCTCAAGCGAGAAATCACTGTATGTAATTCGATTCTGCTCAATGGCACATTATATTCCTCATCTTATGAAAAGTGAAAGTTTAAATGCTGTTTTTCATTTTGGACTTTATAAACCTAAAATTTCCTAGAATACATAATACTGCTGGATAATGAAGAAAACGTTTTGCACAACAAATCAGATATACCCTGTATATTGCTGATTATTGTGCCATTATTTTCCAGCATGGACAGAGACTAGGAAGCATATTTTCCATTGATTTTATGCATTTTATCCTGACTGCTTTTGAGCTACTAAAAGATGTTATGCTAAAAACATACTTCCTCCAAGAATCCCTTTGGCTTTGCCTTCTTATTCTTCTAACATTTGCCTTCGCTTTTTGAAAAGTAATCAAATTGTTAGCAGTGGGGAACTTCTAAAGATCCCCATGCTTTCTTTTGTTTTTTAAATGCTGCCTCACAATTCTGATCCCACTATGGTTTTGGATGATTGGAATATCTGGTTGAGGTTTTACCCATTGTCTTTTCATCTGCCTGAATAATACTGGAAGTGACAACTTCAACTGCATCATTGATATCAGCAGTATTGACCATTTCCTCAGTGATGTCAGCCAAAGAGGAGATTGCGGCCAACCTGCCGTTTCAAGTTTCCAGAGTGGTGAACAGGCCGTTTCACAGCTTTCTCTCCTCAATATTTAAAAATTATTGGAAAGTGGTCACTAGAGAGTGGATTAGATGCAACTTTCCATGTAAATGCTGAAAACAGTTTAAAGTTGCTAATGATAAATCAATGGCAGTGAAAGTTCTTGTTTGGGCATGAAAGTACATCACTTCTCCAGTATTAAATAAATACAGTTGGTGATTATCTACGAACCTCTCAATGGCTCTGCCTCGACAGTTGATGTCAGGACTGTCCACATTGGATTGTGACCATGGAAATCACAGAGTAAAAGAAATGAACTCGTCAGCTGTTCAACCAAGGCATCCAATTCATCCTCGTTGACTCTGACATCTGACGGCAAGTATACAGAACAAACTATGACAGTTACTCCAATAGAAATTCTGACTGCCACGGCTTGCAAATTCAGTGGTTATTTGTACCAATAAGGATGGAATACAATTTGAGACTTGTATAGCCATACCTCCACTGGCGTGGTTGTGACTATCATCATTATTACGGCAAAGATTGAATCCATTTAAAGAAATTCTTTCTTCAGGCTTTAGATGAATTACCTGGAGTGCCAAGTGGAGAGATAGCATAGATGATGTCAAGTTTTTAATGTCAGAGAAGTTGTTGTGCAAATCACAACAGTTCCAATGGGTTATTTTGTAATCCATTATGTGTTTGAGGCAGCATTCTTTGCAAGGGTGTCATTCTTTAATTTCACAGGGGATTTTTCTTTTGGAGGTGAGGTTGGTTTTGTCATCTCCATATTATTCTATTCATGACAAATGTCTGAGAACTCATTCATAGACTGAATCTCCGATCTTTTAGATTTAGAAAGGGCTGCTTTTAATTTTTGTTTGTTAAGCGGGTTCTTATTTGTTTTCTTTGAACCCACATTTCTGGTCACTACTGCTTTAGGTAGGGGTGTTTTCGTCTTGATGCTCTTTTTTTTCTTCTGTTTCTTTTCATTGAATTAGCAAACATTTAGCATGGCGAGTGACAGATTCTTTTGGAGAAACAAAAATATCTTTTTTAACTCAACATGTCTTGGTGGATTTCAGAACAGCCAAAATGTCTTTTGTTTCAAAAGTGCACTTGAAGTGACCATGTGCAGAGCCTCTGGGTAAGATAAGTTGTTGACTGTTTTTACATGCCAGATCTCTTTCTCTCTGCCATGCGGGGCATTTCTGGGAGTAGGCAGAATGGGCATCTTTGCAATTCACACAGCATGGAGTATTTGTACACTCAGTACTCTGGTGACCTTCAATTCCACACTGTGCACATACACTCTTCTCACTGTAGGCTGTTTCATAACGTCCAAACTGCTGGCATTTGAAGCAGCGCAGCGAGTTTGGAACATAGGATCGAACTGGACATTACAGATATCCTGCTATAATGACACATGGCAATATTGGCTTATTGAAAGTAAGAATTAGATGTTTTGTAGGTATCAACTTGTGTGAGACCCGAAAGGCCCTGGGTCTAATTTGTGAATTTTTATTAATAATGGTAAAATATCGACACAAAATATTACTTCATTTTTGGTGAAAAAACTGGTGTTTTAGACGTGGGAAAAACCAGATAACAGATGCTACTTCCTTTCACAGAAGAGAACATCCTCTGACTTTCCCTTATCTGGTTAAAAATCTCGCTCAGACGGGAAATGGTTACCCCTCATTCATCCCCCTTTCGTCCGTTCTCACGAAAGAGTTACTGGACGATGATTGGTCGAAATTCAGGAGATATAAGGGAATTTAGGCCGAATTCGGGGAGTTCTTCGACAGA
Organism: Centruroides sculpturatus; assembly: GCF_000671375.1. Classification (NCBI taxonomy): domain Eukaryota; kingdom Metazoa; phylum Arthropoda; class Arachnida; order Scorpiones; family Buthidae; genus Centruroides; species Centruroides sculpturatus. Next base: position 8,912 of record NW_019385490.1, on the reverse strand, counting down.
TCCGAAGCATCTAAACTCCACGCAGTTCTCCTCCTGATGGCCAACGCCCTTAACGGAGTCCCATAGACTAAGTCCCGAGTCTACACGTAGAAGTGATACTTTTATATTTTGTGCATGTATTGTACTTCCGTACGAAAGTAAATGAACTCTCTCTACAAGGTGTCCCTTACCTACAGAGAAGAAGACGACGACAACTAAACAGGTCGTATGTTTTGGAATGATTTTGTGAGCTCTCTCTCTCTCGATCGCGCATTAGCATAGAATAAGTCGTAGTCTCTAGCTTGTCGCTTACTTGTTGTTATCAATTATTTGTATTTCGTTTTGTTTTTGGACTATTAAATTTACTCTTGTTTTATTTTATAAAAATGTCTCTTCAATTTATTCCGAATCAGATCGCAAACACGTGTTAATCCGCGTATAATAAGATCGATTAACTGGTGTCAAGGAATCCTGACGAGCATCTGAACTTCGCCGTTCAGATCAATATTGATAACGCTCTCCTATTAAAGTTAGAGAACTGGTCTTACCGACTAGTGCCCGTAAGTGGCGTAGACTAAGACCTACGTCCTGGCTGATCTCACACTTGCCATCTCGACAAATGGAAATGTGTCGGACAGCAGTGACACCTTGACCTGAAAGACAAATCCGAATATCTGATTCATCTTCACACATCAGATCAATCTCAGATATCACACCATGTGATGAGTTTAAACTTCAATTAGGTGTAACCAAAACTCCCATATCTCCACGACTTTTTGTTGCCAAAAGCCTTGCTGATTGTTGAAATAATGCCGTTTCTATAAACAAGTCCCCAGACCTCAACTTTTGTATTTTTTCAAGTGCCCAATAGTGGATTCAAATAGCTTTTGAATCAGAAAAGGAAAACATTTGGACATTGGTTTATCTCCTGTAACATGTGTTATCAAGTATGCACTCTCGCTGGAAAGGTTTCCTTTGTCTGATAATAGTTGCTCTGCTCTTTGTTGTTGTTTTTGATTTTTGGAAATAATTTTGTTAAAAAAAGTTCAGTTCCGTGTGACACCACCATCCCATCCCATCCATGGGGGTCACAGAAAACTGACCCCAACAAGGGGATGCCATCACATGGAAGACTCCCATAGAATGTCACACCAGGGTTTCCCAGGAGCTATATCCTCATAATGCAATCGAAAAGAGCACATCTCTGACGTATCTGCCCAGTCTTTACCGATCAGTTGACTCCAAGCCGAGGTCAGGAATGACTCAACGACCAGCCAATTGACTCAAATAGAGCCTGATTTGAGCCTCCCATTTATCCAAAGCAGGGGCCAAAGCCAGTGTGTTGGGGACGTTATGTTGCCCCTCAACTACCAGTATCCCCCCTTCCGGCATACAAGACACCACACACGGCAAACACGTGGGTAGGCATTCAGATCCCAGGGATGGTAAAGAGGAGTTATTAAACCATCTCTGGGAAGTCCCCTCACCACAGACAGGAACCCACAGAGGGGTACTGTACAATCAACTAAAGATTTATTCTGAGATTTCTGCTTAATATAACAAAAACTAGACAACTGGTTTCTCCTGAGAAATAGTGGAGGCTCATAAGCATCAGTGTACAAACCTTGAACAGGAAAAGTTTGAAAAGCACCATTGCACAAACACAATGCTTGATGATGGATTGGATCCAGCATCTGAAGAGTAGATTTTCACGCAAAGCCGTACACAATGCATCCGTAATCCAGCTTTGAGCAGACAGGGGCATCTGAGCATCGAAGCCTCTCTGTCCTACCCCCACAGGATAAGCAGCATAGTACCTTTAAAAGGTTCAGAGACCTTACACTTCTACTCTTCAGATTGCACATTGGCATGTAAGTAGTAGCAAAACATTATTTCCTTTAAATTTTTACTATTACTGGACGTTTTGTGTGAAGTAATGACAGCTGTTGGAAAACTTTCCATCGAAACTTACAAAAAAACAATAACAAGTGCATTTTAGAACTTGTGTGTTATATTTTGTAGTATTCTTTCAGGTGGACAACAAGTGCAGGCGTGTTCTATGGAGCCACATGTTCTGGTACATCGCTCCTGGTTCAATCATCATTTCTAACAGCGCACCCCAATATTGTGATTGTATGACAATGGGCTTCTCAGAAGATAAGACCATTAATCACAGCCAGCAAGGCACCAGGAGATAAACAGGATGAAACTGTGCTGTATGTTAACTGAAAGAAATGAACGAGCGTTATTGAAAAGGCTATCGAAAAGTGGCATTTTTCCCCCTCCATGCAGATTCATCGGCATCGATGATCACGAGGCCCACACTCAAAACAGAGCGTAGAAACCGCAGGCTGAAGAAGTCCATCAAGTCACTCCTCACGGACAGGAGCATACAGAGTTATGCTTGCACCCACATGTACTGTACAGGACAAGGTTCTTGTCCCAGTCCAGTTGCAAACAACATAGGCAGAATTCTGGCAGTTTATCGGGGGACATCTTGACCATCTACCCTGACCCCGGTTGCCAGGGTCTCCAACTCCAAATGATTGGTGTACCCTTGGACCAACATCTACTGCCTGATGGGCTCTATTTCGATGTTCCTGTGCACAAGAAAACATTGAGGAATGGCAGTGGGATGACCACTCAGTGAGTAGTGCAGCTTGTGTATAGTGCTTGTGACGAAAGAATATTTCTTTGCAGATGTGAAACCTGGATTATGTGATTTTTCAGACATCAGAGGCCACCAGCATCTTTGTCAACCCTCAGGACCTAGCCGAGGCAGGGACCAGCAGTCTCACCCCAACCTCACCTAATAAGTTGTAATTCCTTGTCTATTAATGTTTCGGTGGATGGAAGAAAAAGTGCCCTCTGAATGAGAGATGAAATAGCAGAATTTACAAAGTGTGAGATGGAAAGCAGTTGCAGGGATATGTGGCACCCTGTTGTTTCTATGGTGTACTGAATTACAACTTATTAATAGGGCAGTGCACAATGCATGTTATTCTCCTTGCAGATTTCTTTTTTCCATAACCATGTCGAAAAACAAATTGTTTCCACGGTCTTTCTTCTGTAACAAAGAAGAATTAAAGATAGTACAACCTCTGCTACTGTTTTTGGGCCCTATACTGCTAAAAATAACATGTCTTTACTTTTCCTATAGCCCCACAAACAATGCAAAGAAAAGTTTATGCAATGATAGAGATACTCTTATGTTAAATGAAAAATCAGTCTACAAAATTGCATTGTCAGTGAGGAAATTATCTACATAGGGGCTACTATCAGAATGCTACGATCCCGCATCCTGGTACATTATGAGGATATTAGAAACAATAGGCCAGCAACGGACTTAGCTAAAAAGACACTTGACCAAAATTATCTACCGCTTTGGGCACAAACTAAATTACTTAAGCGGTGCAACGATTAAAAAGAAGTATTCATATGGGAGAGCCTCTATATATCTGCTGTAACACCAAGCAATACACAGAACTTAGAAATCCTTCAACTGTGGATAACATTATTCAAACAATTTAAATTATGATTTTACTTTCTCATTTATAGCACAATCAAATACGACTATTTTTATTGCTTTTTAAGTATTTTTGGGGATATTACATTTGCAGCACATTTCTATAAAATTCGAACATCTTTCAATTTTAAAATCAGCTTTCTCTGAATTCCATCCACGTGCATAAGATAATTTCAAAAGTTTGTTCAAAATCTGAACATTCGAAAATAATTGTATTCAATTATTCAATTTTTTGCCTGAAGATGTTAGCTATAAGCTATTGAAAGTGCTAGCGAATGCATCTAAAATACAAAAAGTCGTGATTCCTAACGCCACAACACTGAAGTGTTAATATTTTATTTATTTCAACATTTGCATGAAGTGTATTTTACAATCATTATAAGTATATACTTGTTATACCACTCAAATTCAGTAAAAGTAAAAGTTAGTTTCTGACTGATTTGACATATAACATTAATTGTGGTGAATATTTGAAGTCTATATTGCTCACTAGCAAGTGTTTCTACATTGCTGTCATGCTCATTGAAACTTGCAAAAATTAAAGAAATAGAATGGTGTTTTAAATAAAGCTCAATGATTGGGATACAGAAATGCACACTAGACTGTAGAATGATGAAACAAATAATTTCACCGTGTATAGTTTTTCATCAAGATTTGTTAATCTGGTTCTGCTTTAAAACACAGTTTATTATATTTTTCCCATTTCTTTCTTACATTTTAATTTAAATAACCTGTACACAATATTTTAACTTGATTGAAAATTAGTTTGTTTTCTACCATGATTTAGCCCATATTCAAAGAAGAAAATGTAATTACTTACAATTTTTTGATACCACAATCTGTTCCTTACATATGTTAACCATTTAGTTTGTTGATTTTCTGTAATGTAAAAAAACATTTAAATAACATTATAGTTTTAAATATAAATCTAAAGTTTATTATCTACATGGAATAAAATAATATCACATAGGAAATTAATGAGTTTAATTAATTGGTCAGTTTACATAACAATCAGCCATTGAGAGCTTGTATGGAGTCCAAGGTAAAGGGTACAACTTTGCCATTTTTTCCCTTGTTTGAATAAATGAAACTGTAGAATGTTTCTTCATCAATAAAATGCAGTTTTAAGGAATTTTTTATTAGTAAAACTAACATTAATTTAAAGGAATANCCATTTTTTCCCTTGTTTGAATAAATGAAACTGTAGAATGTTTCTTCATCAATAAAATGCAGTTTTAAGGAATTTTTTATTAGTAAAACTAACATTAATTTAAAGGAATAGAAACCAATAACGATCTCTTCTCTACGACCAGGGAAAAATCCCATAATAGGCATTACAATACAAGCAAAGCAAGCGCTGTTTTCCCTTTAATCAATGCTATTGTCTTATTTAGAACTGTTTCTGAAACTTCACTGCAGACCCATGGAGTCCCCAAGATACTTGTAAGGACTCTGCACACAAAAGCATTTTGAGAAAAAGGACTATTACTTTAAATATTTTAAATATATTTATTAAAGACTTTTTCCCCCATTGCTGATTCGATAAGTGATAGACAATATTTATGTATTTATGGAAAAATTTTTGAACATTTGAAATATGTAAGCTTACATGTGCTGTAAAGTACGAATCCACTTTGTTCTTCACAACAGAAACTATTGAATTATTCAGAAAGAAAATTCGATTTACAATAGCATTCAAGTCAAACAGTCGTTTTCTGCTTATACAAAAGATTCGTATACATTTCTGATGAGTTAATTTGAACAAATATAGAAACTGCTAAAGGGTTGAGCAAATTCTACTTAATTCAATTTACTTCTCACTTATCTACTTTTGACGTTTTTCTTTAAGAAACATTTTTTTAAAACTTTATACAATTTAAAAAAAATAAATAAATAAACTACAGCAAAAGTTTTATAGCGATACAGTTGTTTATTTTATTTTATTTTATTTTTTATTTTTTTGCTTATTTATTTTAAGAAAGAAACTTTTACTTATGAGAAATTCTATACCATAAAACATCATGTTAATAGATAAAAATAGAATAAGTATGAGATATTTGGAGAGAGAAAATATTCTGTTATCATAAATACATATGTTTATAACTCTACATGAAATGTTTCGTATAAGTGAAAAAATATTTAAATTTATTCTTTTAGTAATATTACATCTACACGAATAAATTTTATAACGTTACATCAATAAGTTTGTTTCTTTTTAATAATTTTATATCTATATAAATATATTTACATAAATTTTATATCTAAACCAATTTATCTATGTAAAAATGAATTTATAAACTATTAAAAGAAAATATATGAATATATATTGCTGTAAAACTTGGCAAGATGTAACACATTTGTTTATATTTTATTATGTATTATACATTTATATATATATATATATAGATATATTTATAGATATAGATATA
>NW_019385490.1:0-2824 GCF_000671375.1 Centruroides sculpturatus | reverse complement strand
TGAAATTGTGAAATTGATCGAAGATGATAATATTAAACTAATTACTAGATTATTCAATCGGATCTACAATACTGGCACAATACCAAAAGACTGGTTAAAATCAACCTTTGTAACAATCCCTAAAACAAGTCATCCTAAAAGTTGTAGCGACTACAGACTCATTAGTCTCATGTTCCATGTTCTGAAGATATTTCTACATATTATACACGCCAGGATATATAAAAAAATGTGAAATTGATTTCGAGGAAACTCAATTTGGATTCAGAAATGCTTTTGGAACAAGAGAAGCGTTGTTTAGTATCAACGTCCTTCTCCAGAGATGTCGTGAACAACAAAAAGACATATTTGCTTGTTTCATCGACTATGAAAAGGCTTTCGATTGTGTGAAACACTCCAAATTAATAGAGATCCTACACCAAGTTTAATTAGATGGCAAGGGCATCAGAATAATTCAAAATTTATACTGGGGTCAAACAGCAGAAGTCAAGTTAGGAACAATGAAAACAGCAGAAACAAACAGCCGGTATTAGAGAAAGAGCCATACAGGACAACACGATGTTCCTTAACCTAATACAGGAGACCTACAAAAGAAGAAAACTACCCCTTTCGATTCTCACTGTTGATGTCGAAAAGGCCTTCGACACTGTGAATCGGAAGGTACTGTGGAAAATACTTAATCATATGGGTTTCAATGAGGAAGAGATCAGAAAAATTAAATACATTTATAATAATCCCGTTACTAAAATAACTATCAACCAGAAGAATTCAGATTATATTAACTGCGAAGCTGGGGTAAGGCAGGGGTGCCCCTGCTCAATGATACTTTTTACTATCTACATTGAAACACTGTTAAACATGATAAACGAAGACATATTAATCCCCCCGATCCACATCCCAGGCATGGAAAGAAGAATAAAATATGTCGCACATGCCGACGATGTTAATTTCTTCATAAATGACAGCATAGCTCTCCACAGAATGACTACCATAATAAATAACTACTGCAACATAACGGGAATGAAAATAAATATAAATAAAAGCACCATCATCAGGATCTATGGCCATAACAATCTAGAAAGCTCAACCTTTAAAATAGTTAACGATAAAAAGATCCTTGGGATTTGGTATGGCACTAATAAAAATACCAAAAACTTAGAGACAATGCAAAAAAAGATTAAAAATGCAATAGACAAATGGGAAAAAGTATGGCTCTACCTGCCAGAACGAACGATAATTGCCAACAAGGTTCTGATTGCGAAGATTTTGTACACACTATATACGACCGACCTAACAAAAAAAGATGCAAATAAGATAGAAAAACCAATTTTCAAATACCTATGGCAAAAAAACTTTGAACCCCTCAAAAGGAATATAATTAAAAATGACATTGAGAAGGGAGGATGGAGAGTATGGGACGTTTGTATACTAGAGAAGTCTCTGCAACTATCCAACTTGATCAACTCAATCATTAAAAATCATCATCCTCTTGCGGATCTGGCAAAATACATCATAGGACCTCTAACCAAACAGTTCACGAATGATCCATCTAACAAACCCTTCTTAATAGATAACAACAAAACAGCATGTACTTGGAGATACATGATCAAAGGTCTACTAGATGCAAACATTAATCTTAAAGACATCAAACCTGGTACAATCTATAGGAATAATCATATCAATGCTCCTAACCCCAATCTTAACAACACCAATGTTAACTGGAATGAATGCTGGTCAAATGTGGGTAAACCCCCTGCTGAGTGGAAGGAGACGACATGGAGGCTAATTAATAATATTACCATGACCAAGGATTATTTACACAGATATAACATGCTACGAAACGCCAAGTGTCCACGATGTGATAGGGACGAAACCACTTATCACTTGTTCTACGAATGCTCAACACCTAAAAAAATATGGACCTGGATGAGAAACATCTTCAATATCGATATTGGCTGGCACCAAATCCTATACCATGCTGACTTCCCAAACACCACCTATAACAATTACTGCCTAAACTGGGTAATTGCCCTCACTAAAAGAACTATATGGAAGGCAAGATGTGCCCTCCATTTTGAAAATAAAAAATGGAACGCTGAGATCTGCATAAAAAAGATAAGAGATGAAATTAACTACAAACTCCAAATTGATAATGCTCAACTTAATAAAAAGGACTTTCACACGCTCTACCAGGGCACTATTAATGTTATATGGAAGCAAAAAAACAATTGTTATGTTTTAAACGACATGTAATACATACGCGATACCTATATGTATAACCATGTATGATTGTCGGTATTATTGTCAGATGTAATACAAGATTATTATAACAACTGTCAGGTGGAATCCCCACCCCTAGTAAAATATGTGTTCTTTACTATAGCATGTATTATCGGATTAGTTAATGTATATTCCACACGTATATTGTATACTTCGGGCTACAATACCCTCTATGGTCTTGTATATATAATTATCTCCTGGATATTGTAGCATATCTGTCTGTAAACCAATCTTTGCATATGCTTACTCAACATCAGATTACTGGTGTATCCTGTACATTTAATTGAAATTAATAAACTTTAATTAAAAATGAAGATACTTACCTGGCGCTGAGAGTTGTCCTGGTTCGACAATCTATAACGCAACAGGTGTGTGTTGAGCTCCTTCTCGGCTTTTTTTAGCTGAGAGTAAAGATTGGTTTTTGTTCCCTTAAGAATTTCATATTGGACTTTTATTGAATTTTATAAAGTTTTCTTAAGTATTGGTGAGTTTTATTGTTTTTATAATATTAACTGGTTCTACTAACTGCCGATTAGTTCGGCTTTTT
>NW_019385489.1:148792-220640 GCF_000671375.1 Centruroides sculpturatus | reverse complement strand
ATATATATATAATTGTATAATTGTAGAATGTAGAAGGCAACAAGAGGGCAGACCTTTTTGCCCACACAGCCCCAGATAGAATATATCACTGCTCATTCAGCAAAATTCTACCTTCCTGGCTCAAGAAACAGATCAATTAGATTCTTGGAATGCCTAGCAAAACAGATGGGATAGCAGCAACACTGGAAGACTGACACACAGCTTCATCCCCAACATCAAACTCAGAAGAACAAACAAGTATATCATTCCATCTTTCCAGTTGACTCAGCTTCTAACTGGTCATGGCAATCTCAATACTTATCTACGTAGGTTCCTCCACAAAACTAATGGCCTGTGTACTTGCCAGCTCAAAGAAGAAGAGGATCCTATACCCACAATTTATTACTGCCCGCTTTATTTGACTCAAAGAAGGACCATCATCAGGACTATTCAAATGAAAACTACCACTGGCCTTGCAACAGTAGGACTCTCATGGATAATATAAGTATCCACAGGAACCTTGTGGAATTTGCTCATGGTATAAACAAACTGAACTAACTCTGCCCATTCTGGCCTGTTCTCCCTCCTCTCCCTGGTTCCTGCTTGTGTTCTCACTGCACCAATTGAATCTTTGAATTCTGGACTTTTATCAACATCCCAGGACATTTTGTTTATTTGTTCACTGTTCTTTATTCTGCACATAATTTTATTGTTTTAATCTATATATATAAAATTGCTTGTCCTGACTGACTGAATGACTCACTCAGTCATATTTTATATATATGTTACTGTGAAAGACTGAAATTAGAGAATGTCGATATTCTCCGGTGAATATTGACACATACAAAATACGTCGGTGAAAGTCCGAATATTTGGTTATATTATTATACATTCGAACAATTGCCGGTGTATGTCGACAAGCACAGATAAGCTTTGGTGGAGGTAGAAACGACACCTAAGAAGCCGATGTCGACAGAGAGGCGACAGTCTGTTGTCAAATCCTTTGTGGGTAGCCGGAGGTAGGACAAGGTCATACCTCTTTTCCTCGGCAACGGTTTGGTGAAAACCACTTTGTCACTGGATGGCGTTTTTGTTCTTTTGATTCCGTGAGATGAGGATCAGTTTGTCAGATCGAGTGGCGGAGGATGAGAGGGGTCATCGGTAAGGCGTCGGCGATATTCGAATAAAAGACACCATTAACAGATCAGTTCGTAATCAAGTAATAACATAATCAGTTCGTAATTTGTAAAGAAAAGTTACTTTCCATAGATGAGAGTTCTTCTCAAGAAATGTCGCTGAGAGAAGCAGCTGCAGCTAATTCGAAAAGTGGAGGGCAAGGCTATACACGCTGTCATTGCAAAAAGAAGTGTTCCATGAATAAATGCAGTTGTAAAACAAGGGACTCTTGTGCAATTCAAAGTGCCATAACAAGTTAAGTTGTTGAAATAAACAACATTATATAATGTTAATCACATAATTTATGTGTAAGTTTATTATTGTATTGTTTTCTTTAATGATTAAGAATGTACTGTACTGTTCATTTTAGGTTCAACAGTTTATTTACATGTGCTGCTACTTAAGCTTTCTCCTATTTTCACTTAATAAAATGTTGCATTTTTGTTTTAACATAATAAAAATATTTTTATTCAACATTCACCGTCAGTGCATGCTGAATGTTGACATTTGCCGGTGTAAGTGAGAAATAATGATATTTAGCAAATATTTCGTACATACACGAAACGACTGTGTGAATGCTGACATTCACCAGAGAATGTTGACATTCGCCAGATATCGGTCATTCACAGTAACATATATATAAAATTGTAGACATCATTGTAGATATACAGTGTATTTGTATGTATGTATGTATGTATATATATACACGTACATACATATACACTGTATATAATAAATAATAACTGTAAAATGATATCACAAAAGTTTAATAAAAAACTAATTAATAGTATAACAGATTAAAATATTCTAATTTGAAATAATTTAGTAATATTAAAATATTAATAATAAACATCTTTAAAAACATACAGAATTTAAAATCAATTTTTCACATGCTACCAAATTCTAAGAACTGTCGATAATTAAACTTCAATGGCTCATATGATGTAACTATTTTTTTCAAAATTTTGAATATTTCTGGTAGCATATTCAACTACTACCATAGTATTTTTTTTGTAAGAAATCTGTTTCTACTCAAGCGTTTTTTCTCATCTTATTTTACTAACTTTTTTATTTATCACTGTTAGTTAATATATTTTTCCTCTTCCATCAAAACAGTTTTTTAAATTAAAATATTAATTATTATTATTTTTTCATTGTAAATTTTTGTATGGTTTGAAACTAGAAATAGTTTCTTATTGCAAAAGTGCACTAAATTAAAAATTCTTTCTTTTTTATTGGGACCACTGGCTATATTCCAATTAGATAATTCTTCATTTTTCAAAAAAAAAAAAATAATAATAATAATAATCATACATTATCTTTTGATAATTCTTCTTAATCACAATTTTACTGAAATTAACAGACTATTTTTAAAGATAAAGATAATAAAAATTTTAGTTTTATGTCATAATGGAAAAGATAATTTTCTCAACTATTTAACCTCTCCTACATTGTTCCTGAAAATATTCGTGTTTACCTCGTTGACCTGTGTGGGCGATCCCGAATATTTTCATGTTTACATCGGAACGTTTTTGATACTAGATGTCGCTATGCATCACGATTTTTATATTAAAACAAACTTTTAAAATATAATTTTTTTGTTTCTATATAATTCAATATATTTATTTTGTTTCTGAAACATAAAAAAATAATTTTTTACAATACAGTAAACATGATTATCGTTTAAAAAAATAAACAAAAATTTTAGGCTTAACATTGACAAAAATTCAATGTGGCATCACAGGCAACAAATAAAAATTTCAACATTGAATAGGTTAATGTAATTGCAGCTTTCATTAGTATTATTTTATTAGCTAAATCAAAAAAATGTATTCTTCTATAATTTCATTTGATTTATTACTTTTATAAGAAAATATTATCACTTGTAATAGAAAAATTTAATATGGTAAACTCGTTGCCAGTTAAAAAAAATTCTGAGGTAACAATTAATAAGGAATTGAGGAAACAAATATTTTAGCTTTTATTTTCAAAAATTTACTTAATTCTTTTGTTTAATACTAAATTAAATTTATCAAATGTACTTATTTAACTTAAATAATACTAGATCTATATAGTATGCAAAATACAATCAATCATCATATTGTTGATTGCATTTTTTATTTTAGCATATACTGATTTAAAAACCCCCCAAAAAATCTAGAAAGCTTTATTCATTCAACTTTTTGCATGTTTATGTATGTATGTGTATATATATATTATAATAATTAATTTAATTCTGAAAACTCACAATTTGTTTATATATATAATTTTTAAAAATATTTTTATAGATCTCGATCTGGAAGTCGAAATTCTAGTTTAGAAGATCTTACAGTTGCTTCAAGCAATGATACAAAATCACTACCTGATTCCAGTAGTTCCGGTTATTTGACAACACTGGAAAGTAATCTTAAGATTTCTCAAGATTCTGATGAAAATCAAACATTAATTGAAACAGAAAACCAAGATCTTGTTCTCTGCCAAACAGTCATAACAATTGTTTGTGATATTGTGTGGAAAGGTATTGATGGATCAAGTAAACAAATTTGGGAGGTATACTTTGGTTATAAAAAATATTTAAATTAAATGAGTTGTTAACTATTCATGTACCATTTCTATAAACAATCTTTTAAATGAGCCAAAAATTAATAGTATTTTCTTATTAATCATGTTAAATTATTTTTTACTTAGCACTACAGCTATTTTACAGCTATTTTTACAGCTATTTTACAGCTATATTACAGCTATTAAATACTTTACTATTTGATTGTTAACAAATATTTATAAATAAGTAAAGTAAACATCTGAAGTTTATTTTAATATTCAAAATAAGTGAATTTTTTAGAATTTTAGAAATTTAATGTTGAATTATATGAAGACATTCCTGCTTAATGTTTTTCTAGTAGAACATCATTTGATTTATAATACCCAAGTTTTGTATAACATACATATACCTCAATACAGTGTTTTTCCTCCAATGTTTATATAAGAAAAATTTATATTTGTCATGAAAATTTAATACATATTTAATAAAACAATATGCAGGAAAATTGTCAAGTTACATTTCAAACCTAATAAGCAATTATTTATTATAACATCATCACAATGCTGACCTGCAATTTTTAATCATATTTTTAATTTATTTAATTTAAAATATATGCTCTCCACCTCAAATTAGTAATATCTTGCCCTTGTACATCATACTTACTGCTAGCAATAGAGTCATGCCAGTCATCTAACTCCTTTCAGGGAAAATTTTTTAAATTGAAATAACATGATTTCCAGTGCAAATCAGAAGTTTATATATAATTAATTGGGGCCTCCTTCCCTAAGCTTTCCATATCTGGTCTTCACTTTAATCTATCTAACTCTGTTCTCAAGATTAAGGAAGGATAGACAGTGAATAACAATGGAAATTAATAGGTCTACAATTTTTTTCAAATTGCAGCTTAATTAGATAGAACATCAGAATTACCTGTAGATGGTTTGAAAAATACCTCATGTGTTAAGAAATGTGTTAGCTTTTTAGACAAGGATATATATTGTAGATTTATATTGTACTGCTACACTTAGAAATTTATTGTTAAGTTGTTAAAGATAAAACAGACAATACTACACCTGATATTATCAGAGTAGGTAATAGTATAGGAAAATAAGACAGAAATTGTCTCTCTCTCTCTCTCTCTCTCTCTCTCTCTCTCCAACAAGTATTGCATTAATTAAATACAAACATTTGTTGGGATATTTCTATCAAAAGGGAATAAGTACTTCAAAAATAGCTAATACTGAGAGAGTCATCATATTATAAGTTACAACAGCTTCTATATACCTTCTTGATGTCACTAACAATAATCAATCAAATTTATAATTTACAGAATTGTCAGACCCATTTTTAAAACTGAGTTACAGTTCCTAATTTTATTGTAAATTTTTGTCTTCAGATTTTACAAATTTCTTTATTGCAGTGTATTATTTACCATGTGATATTGTAAATGTATTGTTTATAGTATGACATACAGATTATACATTTTATTGCATACAAAGGAACTTTTTTTAATGATTTAATTGTTTGGTAATCAGAATGTGATATTTTAAGCATACATTCTACATTCTAATTAGTAATTTATTTATATGTAGGCATTTTATTGCATTTTACTTACCTTTAGAAAATTGGTTTTGGCTTTGTGTTGTTGATATAATGCATTATTATTTTTTCCATTTAAAATTATGGGAAATAGGATTCCAGTTAATGTTTACCTACAGACTGATTTCCAGGGATTACTGATTTACTGATGCTAAGTGAGGGAAGCCTGTATATAAAATACTTTTGAAAAATATAATAGGAAATTATTCTAATAATAATTTATAATTTTTTTAAATTATTCAATATAATATGTAATTTGAAATCTATATTACCATTAATAGTAAAACAAAATGTAACAAAAAGTCTGAAAATATAGAAACCAGTAATTCATTGATTAATACATTTTTGATACAATAAATTATTAACTTCTATGCTTCTATCTTTTCTAATTTTATTTATTTTAATTATATAGAATTGTTACTTCCATTTATAAATTACCAATAGTAATTTATGAATATTTGAAATCTTTATTAACTTTTGTATGTATTACGTTTTTTCATCTGGACATTCTCCAGTAATGGAAAAGTGACTGAAGAATGTCAGAAAGGTCAAACAAAAAAAATCATACATACATACATACGAAATTGAATAAGAGAACAATTAAAGAAAAGTTAAGAACCCAAAATGCATATTGTTTTTGATATAAGAAATATGATAAAGTTAAGCTCAAGGTTTCTGACTAGTGTATAGTTTAATGAATAAAAGAAATGTTTTAGTCATTAAATAATTTAGAATACAAGAAACTTGCATCCAAATGATGAGAATTGAGTTGACTTGGAATTATTGTTGTTGAGTACTTAACTGAAGATATTTTTATCTCATACAATTGGAATATAAGGTTATCTTACATAAATCTTCAGGATACTCTGTTTGCTTTTGAAATCTGTCTGATAGCTTGTGGATTGTGGACAAGTTTACAATAAACCAGTTTAACTCATTTTGAGATTAACCATCCTCAAGCAGTTTATTAGTTTTACTCACTTTGTAGGATGATAATTTTAAGATATCTCCATAACTTGTATTTTAATATTATTTAATTTATACAGACTCAAAATAAAATACAGTAGCTTTAAAGTTAGCTTCTTGAAAAATGGCTGATATGTTTATCCAGAATTGCATGAATTTGCTTATGTTAGTAGAAAATAAGTCATTCTTATTTTTTTCGTTCAAATCACCTTTCATTTTTTTAATTTATGAAAACTAATATAGATATTCAGAAGCATCTTTTATCACTGCAGGATTAGAAGTTTCTCTGAAAATTGGTTTTGAAAATGTTTTGGTATATTTTGAAAATGTCAAGTTTGTTGATGATGAATTCAAATAAGAATATTATGAAATTGGATATTTTATATTATTAATTTTAAACAATTAAAATATTACTATACTTAAAAATTTTTATATTATAGTATTTAAATATATTTTTCGTTTTTATTCTTAACATAGGAATATGGCCACGTTTTTGCTTGTGTGAATATGCTTGCATTAAGTAATGAATTATATTCATCCCATTTAGAAATAAAAAGACATATCTTAGAATATACATTACAACTATGTTTGAATGATATTCAAGAAACAGGTAATAAAATATATTTAATATTGTAATGTTTATGTAATAATAAAAATTAAAAAAAAATGTTTTTAACCATCAAAAAAAGTCCAAAAAATGAAATAAATGAGATAAGAATATTTATTATCTTTTAGTTTAGAACATGATGATTACAAGGATTAAATTTTAATACAAACTCACTTGTCAGTTTATTGGTATTAAGAGTCACAAGTGTGGTTTTGCAGAACATTTTCAATATGTATTAAAATGTTATAATTACTGTATTTGTTCCTTTGCATTGCATAAGATATTTAAATTCAGGGTGTTCTCTTTCAAAGCTTTGTTCTTAGTTTTATTATCATTCCTGATGACATTTTAATACATATCATGTTGAAAATGTTTGAGTTTTATACTTACAACTTATTTATGATTTTTAACACTAATAAACTAGGTCTTTGTTTAGGTATTGTATTATTGTAGTACATCTCATTGCAATTTGTGCTTAAATTTTAATCCCAGTTTATAGTAACTTTAATAACTTTTATAAACAAGTAGCTATTTACGAGGGCTGTTCGGAAAGTTCGCGGCCTTGCCTATATGCGGCGCTGCGATCAATTTAATTTTTGGCGGGAATAATTCAGCCATCTTTGCTAAAGATACGATACCAATTTCCGCTTGATTTGTCAAAAAGTTTTGCCACGACAGCTTAGCAGATAGTCAGTGTGCACATGCTTTGTCAAAAATGGAGAAGACGGAGACTCGTGCGGTCATAAAATACCTGACGAAAAAAGGGTTGACCCCATCTCAAATCAAAGCTGACATGGATGAAGTTTTAGGAGAGTCTGCTCCTTCGTACACCACTGTGAAAAAATGGACAGCCCTTTTTAAATCTGGCAGAGAAAGTGTGGAAGATGACCCTCGCAGCGGACGGCCGTCAACTGCTGTCACTGAAGAAAACATCGACAAAGTTCACGATTTGGTATTAGCAGATCGCCGTTTGAAAACGCGTGAGATAGCTGAGACAACAGGCATCTCTGTCGACCGAGTGCACCACATCCTAACCGAAGATTTGGGTATGACGAAGGTCTCAGCAAGGTGGGTGCCGCATCTGCTGACCGCCGAGCAAAAACGTGTTCGCACTTTGATGTCAAAGGAGTGTTTGGACTTCTACCAGAAAAACCCACAGGATTTCTTGCGTCGGTTTGTGACTACTGACGAAACGTGGATCCATTACTACACTCCTGAAACAAAAGAACAGTCGAAGCAATGGAAACACCACAGTTCGCCACCACCAAAGAAGGCAAAGACAGTTCCATCAGCGGGTAAAGTGATGGCCTCGGTTTTTTGGGATGCTAAAGGCATCATCTTTATTGACTACCTAGAAAGAGGAAAGACCATTAATGCTGTCTATTACTGTGAACTTTTGGAAAAACTGAAGAAAGAAATCGAAGAAAAGAGGCCACACTTGAAGAAGAAAAAAGTTCTGTTCCACCACGATAATGCACCTGCACATTCCGCCAGAATCACTGAACAAAAGATAAACGAACTTCGCTTCCAATTAGTTCCACATCCACCGTACTCACCTGATTTGGCCCCCAGTGACTTCCACCTTTTTCCAAACCTAAAAAAATTCTTGGCTGGAAAGAGATTCCACTCAAATGACGAAGTCATCTCTGAAGTGAACGAGTATTTTGCACACCTTGACAAATCGACCTATTGTGATGGCATAAAAAAGCTAGAACATCACTGGAATAAGTGCATTGTTAACAGAGGAGATTACATTGAAAAATAAAAAAGTTTTAACATTATTTTGTTTGTTTTTCTATGTGAGGCCACGAACTTTCCGAACAGCCCTCGTATAGTCATAAATTTTGTAAAAAATAAATTTTATATATTTACAATGATTATGAATTGTTAGAAAATAAAAAAAATTGAATCATAATTTTGATAATAAATTATATATTTTGAATAAAAATTATACATATTACTATATTTCTATATTTTATTGTATTCAGTAACATATTATTGGCATATTATATATACTGGATAGTTATAAAATAAGCATCTCTATTTTGAGCTGTAGCTTGAAGGAATAACCCAAATGAAACCAAAATTTAAGAAAGGAGGAAGAAGAATGGAACAAGAGGAAAAAATAGTTTAAAAATTGCCAATAGAGTGTGCTGTAAAGTTTGAAATGTAATGTGTAATGCAAGAAGAAAGAATTAAGGTGCAAAAACCAATGGCATACTGGTATTGGAAAATATCACAGTGTGGTTATGCTGTCGCATGGCATTGATGATCTAGTTCAGGTTACACAAAAATTGTCAATGCCATGTGACAGCATAACCTCACTGTGATATTTTCCAATAAATACGAGTATTTCATCAGTTTTTGCACCAGTATTACACATTATATTTCAAAGTTTACAGCACCCTCTAGTGACAATTTTTTAAACTATTTTTCTCCCTTGTTCTATTCTTCTTCCCCCCTTCTTAAATAGTATGTGTACCAATTTTGGTTTCATTTGGGTTATTCCTTCAAGCTACTAACAGCTACAAATAGAGATACTTATTTTATAACCATCTGGTATATACTAATTATGGAATATACCAATAAGTTATCAGAAAAAATCTAGCAACAAGTTGCTTAACTTTCCTAGCAACATTTAAAATTGTTTGTGTGGCACCATTTGTTATGAATTTAAAATATAAAAAGTTTTTTAATTATTATAAAATGGCAAAAGGCTTAATTTTGAGGGTAGGGATGGATTTTATAAAAAGTTGTAAATGCTAATAATGAGTAAAATTGTCATTAAGTCCGACTCTACATAACACGTGACCCCCCATTTATTTCCCCACACCCTTGACCTTTAATTACCAAAATGTAATAGCATCAATTTTTTAAATATATAAACCTCCCTGCAAACTTTCAGAAATTTTCAACAAACAGCATTGGAGTTATTAAGCTTCAAAGAGGGTGAACAAAATTGTGTCCCCCTCCACACACACATACAAAAAACCCCCAAAGTGTTTTGCTTATTGAGAATACAAATGCTGAATAAATGAATTTAAATTTATTCCAAAGTATTAAGGAAGTTAAAATTTCTAAAAATATCCATCAAATTAACTATTGCAACTGAAAATACCTAAAAATTAGGTAACCTAAATATATAAAATTACTTGTCTTGACTGACTGACTGATTCGTCATTGCCCATAGCAAACTGCTTAACCTAAAAAGGTAAAATTTTGTACACAGGGTATGCCATAAGAATGCACACTAAGAAGGGATTTTTGGAAATTCCTCAGGGGAAATTTCCAAAAATTCCTTCATAAAGTGAAAGGGAGAGGATTAAGGCTTAATCTAAAGAATGGCTTCTACTGTACTATTTTAGATGTGATTTTTTGTTTTTAACTACGTTTAGTCTTCATTGAGTACTTAGGTTTATTAAATTGATAATATTTCAGACATTGTTATAAATATTTATATATATTTCGAATTTTTGATTAAATGTTCAAACCATTTTAAATTTGAATTTGTTATTGCATATTGGTTCGATTATAGAATGATTGTAAACGTTCCAGAAAATTGATCAAATTGAAAACAGTTTGTTTGATTCTCAGCAATTCTCATCATTCTCAGTGGTAGGTATAATTTACTATGGTTGTTGAAATACTGAATATAAATGGGGTTTGCATGCAAAATCCACATGGGCGAAGTTGTGGGTAATAGCTAGTTACCCATACATTGGCAATGTTGTTTATGAAGTTAATAAATTTAACAAAAATAATTAATATTTAGTTTTATTATTTATTTAGTTTAAAATAAAAGCAAATTTGAAATGTAGACAATGGAATCACCCTATTATAATAACATTTCAGGAGGAAGTCTAACTGCAACTTGTTCTTAATCTGTTTTTCTTCTGATAATGTGACAATTCATTAAAAGGGCATCTCTGTAATTGAAGATTTATGTTTGTGTGTGTGTTTTTTTTTGTTCATTTGTCAATGGTGACTGAAATGATGGATTTTGAAGATAAACTTTTTGTATTCGTCAATGTATTTTTACAATGTGACAATTATTGAAAGTGCTTATGTTTAAAGTGTTGTTTTTGTTTTTTAGTCAATTTTATTGTCAACATTGAAGATAGTTTATTTTCTCATAATTAGTGTATCTTGGTGGGTGGTCTGCAGTATCTGTAATATAATAAAATAAAACCATCCTTTTAATTAAAAGATACACCTGTGTTATTTGTTGTTTCTAATTACAGAAAATATCATTTTTGATCATTCACTTATATTATTAAAGTTTTAAAGTCCATTATCCAAAATTCCAAATTGATTAATGGGAAATCTTTGAATTTTCCATGAATTGTAAATGAGACTTTTCAATTTCATATTATTAATAATAGTGTAATAGTATTATATTATATAAAAATTAATTTTTATATGATATTTATATTTATAATACATATTTTATATTAATAAAATTATTATAATTTCTTGTTAAACTATGTATTTCTTTACATAAATTTAACTACATAGCAAGTCTTTATTGAGAGTATTTTTTATAAGAATTAAGTTCTGTTTATAAGAAAATTTTAAATTATTATGATTAATAATTTTCCTAACATTTATTTTTAGCACAAACAAATGCACTTCATTCGGAAAATGCTATAAGAATAATACGATTTGTATATGATTTTGTTGTTTTGGAAAATACAACAGATGAAAGAAGGTTAAGTGAAAAGGTTTGAGAAATTAACTTGTTATTCTTTACAGTTGAACCTCCTATAATGAAGTAGATATGTTCCGCTTTATAAGAATTTCGCATTGTAGGAAACCTCAAATACATGAGCCAGTCACAGCCCGGCACATGTGCAATTTATGGACTACGGCTGATTGAAAGGTTTTCTTCCATAAAATTAATCGATTATAGACTAATTTCACTCAACATTTCCAAAACACATATACTTTTTTGGGAATAATCTGTATAAACTATGCTATAAACAAAAAATTGTAGGATTACTTACCGAGTGTGCCCCATTTGACTACACCATTGCTTAAGCTTGTTTTCGTTGCGGAGCAGTGCACCAAACGGCGGCTGCATTTTCTGATAAGTTATTTTTCTGCGAAAAATTCGTTGAACTTTGGAGACATCATTAATAGAAATAATTTTTATGACCGTTGAATGTTTTTTTCACAAGAAATGTATAAAATTACANAAAATTGTAAAAAAAAAAAAAAAAAAAAAAAAAAAAAACAGACTGAATGTAGCGCGAATTTGAAGCGAGATACCACATTTGAAACAATACTTGCATCCGTAAAAGTACTTTTCCTGCAAAATATGGTGTTTTTTGATAGAAGAATGCCGAATTTTTATAAAAATTCTGTATATGAATATTTTTCATTAGCTTATTATCAGAAAATGGTTTTATCTGTCCTACATTGCTTGAGCCACACTACCCCCTGGAGTTTGTTATAAAGAGAAAAATAGTTTTAAAATTCCCAAACATTTTTAAATTATCAAAATAATCTTTTGACACCATATTGTTAGATTTTCTTAATTTTCATGATTGATAAGATTCAAAATTGACTCTACATATATTCAGATGTTTGATAGATGAAAATATAGTTCAGTAGCAAATTATGCATTTGGAGAGGCTTGAAGTTCAAAGTTTGAGGCCACACCTAACATTTTAAATAGTAAAACTTAATTAAATACAATATTTCTGAGAATTTTGATATATATTTTGTTTAGCAACACTACTCCTTGAAGTATATTTCATATCTAGGATTCCTGTTAAAAATAATGGCAACAGTAAAGGAACATAGAGTAATAAAAAATAGTACCCATCTACTATCAATTTGTTTTTCCCTCTTTTACCTTGAGATGTCAAAATTTGTTAAGTTTCAGTATCAAATGGATGCAGTTATACTTTTATTGATATTAGAAATCTAGTCACAGGATGCAGTAGACTCATCAGTGCTGCCTGTAGTGACTACAAATATCACTATTTGTACTAACAACATAGTCTAAGCTATGCATGTCTACGTAGACCAGCACATTCTTTTGCCTATATCAAATATCACTTGCTGGTGGGTGGCAAGTTGCAGGCAGTGCAACTCTCCACTTGATAGCTAGTGATATATAGTATGTATGGACAGCTTTAATACAGTGTTCACTATGTCTTTTTTGATTTTTATATAAATTCATGTGAGTTAAAGCTGTAAAATGAATAATAGCAAAATTTTTTTTGTTAATTTGAGGACCCTTGAGTATTTGTTGTCCAAGAAATATGTCTTGTATGTCTGTACAACAATCTACTATTGTAATATTGTTGTTTGAAACAATAGATAGGAAGTTCAAAGTTTTTTCAATATAATAAACAGTGGAATTTATTTTAAATTATAATCATTTAGGGATATTATATTGATAATAATGACCAACTCATAACATTAAGCAGAGTAATTAATAAGACTGTAATTAGTGGAAATTCTAATTTTACTGACTGGCCTTAAGAGAGTATAATAAGACAAATAAAAAAAAATATATAACTAGAAGGTTTATTGATTTATTTTTATTATTGTTTTGGAACAAGCTAATTTTGATAATATTATCTATGATTACAAAAAGCAAATTCTACTATACTAACAGCAATTTTTATAATACACTATGGTTGAGTCAAAAAGATAAAGAAAGCTTTTACAATTATTTGAATTGTTTGGATACAGTATTAAATAAAAAGCTTTAACATAAATTACAAAAAAGTCATTATAAATTATTATAATGCATTTATTGATATTAGACAACTCTTTTGGAATGTTAAAAATATATATACAAAAGAAAGAAAAATGCACATTACTTATTTTTATTTAATGAAATCAGAATTAAAATTATATGAATTATTAGTAAATATTATGATTATAAGTGATTTAGATAAAATATAAATTAAATTTTTATAAAATGAGGATAAAAATGAATAAATGAACCGTTAATTGGTAAGATTAATTATTTAAAATAGTTACACTTGAATATATGATCCTATATTGATAATATGTTTATTTTATATTTTATTATTTGTTATTATAGTTGTTGGATAAAGTATTGGCTCTTCTGGATATTTTACTTGTGTTTGAAGAAGGTCCTGAAGAAGGATGGGCAGAAATGGCAGAATTAGGATTAAATATTATATTGATTTGTGCCAAGAGTGATAATCTTGAAGTTAGTATGAACTTTATTTAATAATAATTCTAAAGATTGAAATAATAATAATTTATTAGAGTTCTTAAAACTTGGCACCATATTAACATAGGTACTTCAAATTTTCTTCATCAGGAGCTAAAAAATTTTAAAGTTATTTTTGGAAACATTTTTGATTCTTTTCAAATCTACTTTAGCCACAAATCCTTGAAAATCAAATTTATAACTTTTGACAGAATATAGAATAAAATAGTATGAAACCAATGCTTTTAAATTTCACTATACATCATGATGAGGTAGAGACACTATTTTATTAATCTAATAAATTAAACAGATTCAGTGCTAAAAATGGAAAATATGGATAATAACTAAAGGTAAGACACAGGATGCTAAAAAATATGTTAATAATCTATTTACTCTGCATTTGATGTCAATGGTATTTAAGATAGGCTTTGAACTGTTGCTAATTTTTATTCATCAGCGGCATTAATTATCTTTATGTACCTAGAAAATCAATAGATGTATGACTGCTCTAGTATTTTTATTCAGAATTTTTTTTTAGAATTATCCATAAGAGCTGGTTTGTTCCATAGAATTTTGGCATCATGAACCCAAGCTCATTGCACAAGAATGGAGTTAAACCCATATTGAATAGACCTTACTGGACAAAAATGTTCTTTTATTCTGATACATACAGATCATGTAGCGGATCTTATATAATAGAAGGTTTGAGTCAAATTTACAAAGTTTACAATGTTCACAATTTCACACAGTTGGTACCCAACTTGGTATGCCAATTACACAAAATAAAAATAAAGTTCAAATAGTTCAATATTGCTGATCTTGGTTTGTCGAGAAGACACCTTGCGATGTATTGATGAGTTGTGGCTAGAAGTAATCCTCTTCCGGCGGATGACGAACAAACAGTGAGACGAATTCAGACTTGCCTCGACCACTGATGCACACTTGAAGTCCCAAAACTAAACTTAGACGAAACTGATGAATATCCTGACATGCCAAAGCAAACTTACAAAGTTCCTGTGCTGAAGTGAACTTAAATTAAACAGCACTGAATTCACTTAACTTCGACGAGACTGAACTCAACTTCTATTAACTTAAAACTCCCGCTTTGACATCAGTCCTTTCATAGCCGTCGAAAGTGGGTTGGTTGACCAATCAGTGTATACCGAGCTGTAGCACTATGCAAATAACGTGTGATGTGATTCCTGGCAACCAATCAGCGATTACGAGTTGTAATGCTATGCAAATATGTGATTCTTGTTCAATCAGCTATTACTGAGCCATAGCCTTATGCAAATCATGCCATGTGGCATGATTATCTGTTGACTAATCAGTGGCTGTGCATTCAAAAGCCAACGGCCACTTTCAACCGTCTATCGATGACTGTTACTAGTTCAAAGAAAAACTGGAATCGTGTCTCTACATGATCCAACCCTGACAGTTTGATTATTTTTACTTACCTTCAGAGTGTAAATTCCTGATTTTACTAGTATCTCCATGTTTTTGTTGTTACATAGTATAGTCATGATTGTAGAAGACCTTCTGATGGCTAAAGTTATGCTTATTTGCATAAGACATTACTAATATTGCATTATAAATTTGATTTCAAAGGACTTTTATTGATGCTGATTTGAAAATAACTTAAAAATTTTTGTCTCCTGAATAAACAATTTGAAGTATGTATATAATAATAAATAAAAAACTGTGTACATAAAAACAATTTATGGTATGATAACAAAACGTAAAAAATATTGAAAAAGCAATCATTTTTGAACCCCTTTTGGGCTCTGCATCAGGTTCTTAACCATTCCTGGATGGATATTCGATTACCTAATGCCATTTAAATAACGTTCAATCATAAGTTCAAAACAATTTACAAAAAAACTATGTTGCACATGTGCAACGAGTTGGCCTGCCTGGAAACTATAAATGGCTAGAGTGTGTTGCGAATCAACTCTTGCCAGGCCAATGACAAGACCATCTCCTCTTTAAAATTTATGCATGTGGTTATGATGGAGGATTTAAACATGTGCATAGTCTCTAACATTTTTGAGGTGTTCATTGGGAGGCGCAGCGAGGAGGAGATTGGCCTGAGTAAAGTCAGCCACTATGTCTGGATCTGTGGCATAAGTAATGAGGGCGATGGAAGTTCTCCTGTGATGAATATCTGCCTGATGTTCTTAAATTCTGACACCCATGGACTGTTTAGTAGAGCCTATATATATCAGATCCCTATTGCATGTATTATCCCTTAAAGGGACACTATAGCCTTTGGTCATCTGCTGGGGTTAGGAGGGTCCTTCCCATTACGTAAGATATTAAAAATAGTAGGGCACCTCCTGAAAGCGATTCATACCTGGCATTTCCTGACAACCTTGGCGTATACAGATTTTAGGTGTGGGTTAAAGGTGATGGGGATGCATTCTATGTCTTCTGGTTAGTTATCATTCAGCTGGTCTACCTCCCGTGCATTTTCCAAATGTATACATTGATAACATTGTATCAGCCTATGTACATCTTTGTGATGACTGTGTCCTGCGGCTACACGTTCTACAGATGCTAGTTCGGTATCACAAGCCTAAATGTTAGACAAATGTGTAAAGGCTCTTCTAATTAAGGCTTTATGGGCTGCAGTCTTGTATGAAATCATACATTCTGGTAGTGTTCTGTGATCTGTTTTCACTCACTCTTTAACAGTTCGTTTCTGAATTTCGATGCGAATAGATGTATTTGTGCAGTGAAATTTATTTTGAAAAATTATTTTATAATTAAAAAAATGTCATCAAGAGAAGCAAGTTCTTCGCGTTTTGACGAAAAAACTGTTGATGATAACTCTTTATACAGTGATGTATTGAAGCAGTTGCTAAAAGATGGAGTAGTGTATTATGAGAGTTTACTTTTCAAAAATAATTTAATTGCAACAATTATAAATTTTTTTCATTCAACACATCTAATGTATTATTGTATAATTCTGTGCCTGTCAGCATTAGCATTTTTGGATAGCGTATCAGAAGATGTTGTTGCAATTAAATTATTTTTGAAAAGTAAACTCTCATAATACACTACTCCATCTTTTAGCCGTTGCTTCAATACATCACTGTATAAGCAGTTATCATCAACAGTTTTTTTGTCACAACGTGAAGAACTTGCTTCTCTTGATGACATTTTTTTANATGATAACTCATATACAGTGATGTATTGAAGCAGCGTAGTGATGTAAAATACTAAAGTGCAAGACTCAAACATAATTGAAAAAAGCGAATTTAATATATTGAAGCAATATTGTATAATTACATATCATTGTCAGATGTACTGTACAGTACATGATCCTGAATGATACTTATGGTAAAAACATTCAAAACAAAAATTCAAAAATCAATAAATAATAATAAATAAATGAATGAGTAAATAAATAAAAACATTATAAGTATTTATGAATAAAAAAAAAGGAAAAAGTATACACAAGAGAATCGAACCAAGCACGCAAGCATATGAGTCAGGAGTGTTACCACTCGTGCCACAGCACACTCAAGTGAAAGTACGCGTAAAATACATTATAAGTATTTATGAATAAAAAAAAAGGAAAAAGTATACACAAGGAAATCGAACCCGAGCACTCAAGAGTATGAGGAGCATTACCACTCAGCCACAGGACACTCAAGCGGAAGCATGCGTAACTTATATATAAAGTGCTAAAGAAAACTTTAAGTTTGTTTTTCGTGATTATATTTGAGTGTTGCACTTCAGTATTTTACAGGTAGTACACTCACATGGTGTACTATTTCTACACCAAAGATCATCAAAATTTGTTTCCCCAAAGCTGTAGGGTCTCCTTGTAAGTATGGTACAGGATGTAGAGACATTCCATAGCACTGTAGTCACCTAATATTATTAACATGTCACAAGTATTTTTATTACTGTATGGTATGATTTTTCTGAAGTAAGTGAATGTCTGATCAGTCACTGAAAACAAAGATAAAGTTGTTGTTTTTTAAAGTTTTGAACATGTTTGTTTATTATGTAAATGTGATTAGTAAAATGTGAAAGAAAAGTTTGGTTTATTTTATAAGTAAAAGTTTGATAAGAGATGATAAAAAATCTGTTATATAACTAAGGCTGTTTCTTAGGAAATGCTCTGTCCAACAGTACTCAACTCAATATCTGTTTCAACATGCAAATTCAGTCAGGACCAGTTGGTCCTTTTTCTGCTGGGTCCTGATCGACATCAGTGTCATCAATCAACTCTTCATATGAGCTTTGACAAATAACAAAACAATACTTTGAATTGTTTTGTGATGTTGAATTATATCTTCAAATGAAAAAATTACTACAAAAATAAAATGCAATCAATAATAATAATTTTTTTTATGAATTGTGATGTTAAATACCAATTAATTATGTAATGAAATACTAAACAGCAGTTTTAATGCTATTAAGGATAAATTTTAAACTATTACTAAGGTTATGTTAATGATAATATAAATCTCTAATTATTTATTTTTTAAAAATTGTTTTGTAAATTCTGATGCTAAGTTACTTGTTTAATTTGAAAACCTGTAATTGATTAAAATTACTTTGACTCAATACTATTGATTTTTAATAGCATGATCTTGATATCATCTCATCTTTATGGTTATTAAGACCATAAGTGTAGATATATTACAGATTAGAATTTCTTACTTGAACATTGATGTAATTAATTGAGGGAAACGATACTTACTGCTGCAATATAAATTAAATAAATAAATGTTTTGTTACATTTTTTTAATATATTATTAGTTTATTGTAAATATATTTTATGTATTTATTAATTTATTCATAATATATTTTCAATCTATTAGTTATGTGCCATGGCTACTGCCAAACTTCATGCATTAGTTCAGACAAGGCCAAATGCTAGTTTAGAGGAAACAAGTTATCTTTTATATAATCTTGATTTGATATTAAAACTTACTGTTGAAGATAAAAGTGAAGCAGACGAAATTTCTAAAGGTTGGTTTTTATGAAAAATTAGCAGTTTTTAATAACTTAGAATTAGCCGTTATAAATATTTAGTTTAAAAAATGTAAAATATTTTTTATAATTTTATTATATATTTTATAACACAGCATTATTTTTTTGTAATTTTTTTTCTTAGAAATTTGGAGTTTAATATAAAAATATTAGATTTTAATGAACAAACATTTAAACTTACGACAATAAAATAAAACATCTCTTGATATACGTTTAAATGTATATATTTTTATAATGCTTTAATAAGTTAGAAGAACTCATATTCAACCTGTGAGAGATTATATTTATAACAATAAAAAAAATTTTTGATATTTGAGTTTTAAATAGTATATTTTATATAAACAAACATCACAAAATTCAATAAATTTGTAAAGCTAAACAACATCGGATATATCAGGCTGCTTTTCTGTGATTATATTTTAAAATTAATTACTAAATAATTTGTCACTAATAATTATAATTAAATTAGTATTTATTAAATAATTTCTGGAAGAAAAAAATTGAAAAATTGAACTGCAACTTTTGCTTATCATGCAGATGCATTATCAGTTATGCTACCCGAGCCTTCATTCTGATTTCCTCTTCCAGACATATTTAAATATGATATAACCATCTTTGGTTACAAAATGTGTTGATTGGAGATGCCTTCAATACCTTAATGCCTTCATTATATATGTTTGGAAGAAGAGATTGGACTAAAGGCTGGGTAGCGTAACTGGCAACACATCTGTACGGTAAGCAGGAGTTACATGTTCAAATCCCACTTTGGGTCAATTCTTTTCTTCCAGAATATTCTAAATTATTTAATAAATATTAATTTAATTATAATTATTAAATTTAATAAGAGATGGCACCTAACACCTTCCTCTAGTGACAAATTATTTAATAATTAATTCGAATATAATCACAGAAAAGTATATTCTATTTTGTTAAATGACAGAATTAATAATTATAGATTGCTCTATGAAATTTTGAATGTTTACACAAAATTAATAAATGAATAATAGATATAAATAAATTATAATCTATGGATATATACACACACAAAAATATTTAAGTGTAATATATTGAATAATGTAGTAAAACTTTAAAAAACTTTAATTTTTTCATTTTTTGATAAAAATTAACAGACAATCAAGTATATATATATATACATACATACGCATACATATACTTGATTGTCTGTTACTCAATCAATATATATATTTAAAAAATTATTTTATTATTGAACTATTTATTGACTAAATATAAACATACATGACTTCACATAGTTATAATAAATTAAAAAGCAAAGTTATAATTCAATAATAAAAATCCAGTATTGTTTGACATGCCAACAGTAACAAAATACTAAACTAATAAAATATATTTAATATGATTTTTACATTTTTCAGTTTGGACTTTATTATTAATTTTTATACGTAACTTTTTATTCTCTAAATAAATAGTTTGATTTTAAAAAATTATTTTTTGTTTAATAATTTTAAATGAATAAATTATTTAATTTTTAATAACTGTATGTATGTATGTATGTATGTATATTTATTTATTTATTTATTTTTAGCTGGAAAACAAGAACATTATTCATTTTTAATTCCTGTTGTTCGTGCTTTATTGGAAAAAATTAATGTACATTTTCAAATTCAAAAACATCTTCCTTCTCTTTCTCTTTCAACGGCTGGTCCTGCATTTTTTGAGGAATTTCAACAATATGCACTTAGTTCAGAGTGGAAAAGCTTTATAGAAAAATTGGTAATTATATTTTTATTATATTGGTGATGATAGAATAATCATTTTTTAGATTTCTTTTGTTTTTTTATTTTTTTTAAATCTAAAATATAAAAAAACCAAAAAGCCAGTTGACTAATAGTATGAAAGTGTATTCACTAATTTTTCTTTTTTAATTGTAAATTTTCTTCATAATTTTAATGGATATTACAGTAAGTCTTTGCTTAACATTGTTGATTGTTTAAAGCCAATTAACTACAGCAAAGTGATGTATAATGGTTTAATGAAACTGATTTTATCAAAGGCTAATTGATATGCATAAGAGTTAAGTTTTTATGGCATATTTCTTGTCACAAAAACATCAGTAAAAACTTTTAAATGAAGACCCAAAACACTCTTAATATTAAACATTGAAATAAATGTGAGCTATAAATACATTTAAGAAAGATTAATAAAAACAAGATGTTGATTCACCAAAAATTGGGTAAATAATTATCACTCAATTATTTACCTAATTTTTGGTGAGTACTGATAGCAGTTGTGGTGGGTGATATAGGGAGGATGGCTTAATCCTCATTATTGGTATTAAATAAAGATAAGTAATAAAGTGAAAATTATAAGGATCACTTCCTACCACCATGCAGTTCAAAAACAAACAATTGGCAATTCCAACAAACTATAGAGAGTGCTATGTAAATATTAAAATGGCAAATGTAAATAGGACAAGTTTGTTTATTGTTTACATTGATATTAAGTGATGCCTTACATGTTAATTAATGTAGCTATAGATTTATATTATTTGTAAAAAGATGAAAGTATAATAAATGCAAATTATATTCAAATTTCAAGAAAATAATTTAGTTATAATAATTTTATTTGATCATAATTGCAATCTCTAGCATTTAATTCTCATCTCATAGAATGAATGTAATGTTTATAAAATTCAACAAGAATTGTAAATGATTAAAAATGTACTTTTATTTTTTCTAATCAATGTTATAATGAAATGATGTTGAATGAAACAAAGTGAAGTGAGGATTTACTATTCATTTTTTAAAATAATGTTTTCATTATAGTTTACTAAATTTTTACATTTTATTAAAGTACAATTATTTTAGTGTTGTATTTTTATTATTTGTGTGAAAATAACTTGATAAATAGAAAGTATATATTCATAGCACACTTTTTCTATATTTTTATATTGAAGTGATGTCTTCCTGTTTTTTCTATTTTCTGACAAAACTTTTTCTTGGTTTTGATATTTTATGGAATTCCAGCTATTTCTCATATTCTTTGAAGGGGGATTTGATGATGATTCAGAATATGTAATTTTATTTCTTAATTTTCTGTAATTTTCTCACAGTAGTTAGTTCATGAAATTGATAGACAGTGAGATCCATTTGATTTCAATTCTATTAAATTTTCCTGATATATCTCTGTTGAGTTTCATAGTCAGTTTCATAAAGAACATTGCTTATCATTATGTTCATTATTATGCTTCTTATGAGCATATGTTGTGAGTCATCATCAAAGAGATCTGTTTGAAATGACATATTATGGTGTTGCCAACTTATCTGCTATAAAACAAATAGAAAATTGAAATAATATCATGACTGGTCGCATTACAGTAGAGCCTCGATTATCCGACCCCCAATCAACCGACCCCTCGGTTAACCGATCGTCCTAGTCGGCAAATTTCAAATGCCAACTAGTGATGTGGCGCTACAATATTTGGCTATGTCTTGGCTACTTTAATATTATTTTTACGTGTTTTAGCTGGCAACACTCATTCGACCATGAAAGGGTGCCAGTATTTAAACGAGGCTTAATTTTCTAATTTTTAACGATACAATAGCAACGATTATTATTAAAAAAATTTTTGTTAGGCTTAACATCGATGAAAATTCAACGCAAAGTAGGTTAATAGCGATATACTAATATACTAATTACATGGGATATAATAATATACTACACTAATAATGGACTTTTTCATACTTTTCGGTTATCCGCCCTTTCAATTATCCGACCAACCCCAGTCCCCAATTAGGTCGGATAATCGAGGCTCTACTGTACTAACAAAATGAGTGTAGACAAAGTAATTAAGTCATAATCCTTAAAGAAAGAGTAATAGTAAATTTATAGAGCAAATATGTTGCTTATATGTTGGGAGCAGCTATATAAATTACTTCTATTATTATTATGAAGGAAGATGGCAACAGCAAAAAATAAAAACTGTGGTCACTTTGAATAATCTTACTTCACAAGAGTTAAATATTGTAATGACAAATGTAAATAGTTTACTTTAGCTTTTCATTTTAAAAAATATTACTTTTTTAATATAAAAAATGAATGACAGTAAGTATATATTTGTTTAATCTCAATTTATGTAAATAACATTATCAAATGAAATAATTATTAGAACTTAAAATGCATTTTATTCAAATTGATTAAAATTATTTTTGAAAGAAAGCAATGGAATGAAGTAAATGTAAGATAACCTATTGATAAAGCTTTCTGCCAGAGACTGAAACATTATAATTCAACAGTTTATGAAAAAATAGAAAAATAATGTTAAGATTAATATAAATGTAATAATTTTATAAGAAATAGCCTTGAGAATGATTCTGTACTTTGTGAAATTGATATATGTGCAGCAGAAGATAACATAACAAAAGAAAAGTTTGGACTTACATAATTCTTTACATTTATCACAAAAATTAGCTTGTATTTTTTATTTATTTATTTTAGTACAAGGTACAAATACCCTTTGTATGGGGAACACAAAAAGGAAATACTAAACAAACATTGTCTCATAACAAACAAATATAATAAATATAATACAGTAAAAAGATAATCTCTGTATAAAGTCCAAATCCATACATGCAAAAACCAAAACATAATATACAATAATCATAACATATATGCAACATTTCATACATAATACAGCTTCTGTACATAAATAAAATATCCAGTACAAGAAAATATAATTACAAAAACATAATACAAAATCCCATACATGATAATTAGTACATATTATTCCAAAACATACACAATTAACTAGTAAACAAACGGTGACAAACTGTGAAAACCTGATGTGATAACATTAAAAATGAACAAAATTTAAAATAATAAAACTAACAAATAAAAATTAAAGAAATAAAATAATTAAATTTACCTACCTGAAAAAATAGGCAAAATAGGTTAGCAAAAGATCATCACAGCCAATCAACACCAAATTAACCCCCACAAGAACTGACTCCAATGCTCTTTTAATACTGAGCAACACTGCTGCCTTCCGAAATACAATTTAAACAAGGTTTATAAAACAAAGAAATAAAATGAAGTATATTCAACATGTTAGCAAAAGAAAATCCTGTGATATTTAAAAAATTTACCCAAGATAACCTAACCTTTCCAAAATACTGTTTTTGCTTACGTGCAAACTTAACACACACACACAAACAATATGGAAAGAATTCTCTATTGTAAACTTATTGTAAAAAGAGCATTTATGATCCTCAAACCTCTTCAAATACAAAACCGAATCAGATCTAACAGACAAAATTATCTTAATAAAATTGAAGGAAAAATTTGAATTTAAATATTTTTCTGTTCTAAAACTTAATTCTGCTGGTTGATTCCAGAGAAAGTTGTCATTCAGAGTAATTCTATTTCTAAACTCCCACAGTAATGAATTGGAAATGCGCAACATAAAATCCGCACAACATAAATCACCGTTATACCACTGAGAATAAGAACCATAGTGGTTAAGTAATTTTTTTACTCCATCTCCCCAATCAGAATTATTGTTGAAAAGAAAAGTCCTACAAGTTCGCACCAAAGATGATTTACAGTTCAAACTATCCAGCCATCTCAGTACTTTTTTAATAATAATAAAGTAAATGGGATATCTACCAAATTCTAACACTAAAAAATAATGTGAAACCCAGCATCCTAAGCAGTAAGCATGACGAATAAGTTCTATTGCAGGTGTGACCAAACTTTTATCCCTTAGGGGCTACTTTTTTGGTAAAATATAGTCTGCGGGCGACTATGAATATGGGCAAACAATTTTAGGATTTTTATATGCGCATGCATTAACATTCATTTGCATTGTTCATCGGGATAAATACAAACAGTACAGGTATGTTGCACAGACAGTCTATTATTGTAAGAATAAATTATCAAATTAAGATTTTTAAACATTAATTTAAGTGAAAGCAGATTGTTCAACTTTAGCTTCGCGGGCTACTTTCAAAACCTTTGCGGTCGACCGTGGCCTACATGTTGGCCATCCCTGTTCTATTGGATAACTTCATACCTTATATTCCAGTCATAAACCAATATTTAAAAATATATAAAATTCATATTTCAGTTTCAAACAACACTATAGATAACAACTGAGATTCATATAAATGAAGTTTGTCATTCCATTTAGCCAATCTCCCCTTCACACAAGTTTGCATAATCTTAAATGACAGAGCTTCTGTCTTCTTCCTCATTAAGTCGAGATGTTTGACAAATCTACCATTCAAACAAAATAATACACCCAGATATTTAGATTCTTGGACCACCACAATGTTACAACCTCTATAAAACTACTTTTCTTTAACAGAACCCATGCCACCTTTCCTAAAAACCACAATTTTCGATTTAACCAAATTAACTTCCAGTGCCATGTTACAAACAAATGACTTTTAAACATTAATTATCCTCTGTATGTTCAACACAGAATCAGTGACCAACACAATATCATCAGTGTAAGCCAAAATTTTCAATTCAATTCCCTCAAAATCAAAGCCAGAAGCATTGCAATTATTAACTTCTGTAATCAAATCATTTAAGTAAAAGTTGAAAAGCAAAGGACTAAAAACACAGCCCTGACATGCACCTTTTCACGTATAAAAATTTTGTGTTACCTCTTCCGTGTGTAGACATGCAGAAGAACTGTCCAATACATTAAGCAAATTGACAAATTTATAACTTAATCCATTCTTTCACAATGTATGCCATAAAAGGTCTCTATCCAGGGAGTTGAAGGAAGGATGAAGACTCACAAAGAAAGCATAAACTTTACCACATTTCTTTCTCAATGTTTTTAGATAATCACAGAAAGAACAAATATATTATCCACTACCAAAAAACCCTTACAGAAACCAATCTGGAAGTCCAAAAATATGCCACGATTATCAGCCCAAACTATTAACCGGAATTACCCAAATAGCTACGATAAAACTGACAAAAAAGAAATATCACAATAATTTCAGAGACGATTATGTGATCCTTTTTTAAAAATAAGAAATATTTTACTAATGCACCAATCAGCTGGAAAGGACCAAGTTGAGAAGCTGTCATTAAACCACGAAACTATATGATCAAATATCTCAGGAATAAATGTATAAAATTCAATTGGAATACTGTCCATCCCAGGAGCTTTGTTACCTTTCATCTCAACTAAAACAGACCTCACTTCATCCTCAGAAATATCAGAATCCAATTTTCCCAAATAAAACAGTAGTTATATAATGACACATTGGGAATGTAGGGTGACTGAGAACCACAAAGACTAAAAAAAATGATCATATGACTGGTCCAAATCTGGGTTTCTCGCAACTGATGAACTATTCAACCATCTCACTGTCCACCAGAACTTTCAACTGTCTTTAAAATTAGCATTATTTGCAGTTGAGAGCAGAAATTTATGTTTTGTAGCCCTGCAAAGATTTTTTTGTGAGATTCCTCAACTTAAGATAATTTTTAACTACTAGTTTGCTATATATGGTCATCTTTCTCAGCTTATTTAATGCCCTGTTCCTTTCAATTATTGCAGAGTTACATGCAGAATCAAACCACAAAAATTGACAAATAACTTTTCTATCAAGACCAAGCTGATTACCCAACACAAAAATATGGCTATTTAAAACATCTAGATTAATTTGATCTTCATCTAAACATCACCATTTTTATAAAAAAGCAGATCTAAATTTCATACTTAATTCCATGTCATCCTTATTCCAAAATAATCTATACGCTGTACTCATTTTATGGTGAGGCTTGACACAATCATTAGTATGATTGCCACACAATATCAAAGCAAATTGGGAAATGATCCAACTCTATTCTGTTATCTATAAAAAAAAAGTCTAAAATATAAACTCATCAAATTAAAATGTATTAACAAATAATCAGTTACTGAAGATCCCAAAAAAAGTAAGTTTGCCAAAACTTCTGCTATTCAAAATAACCAAATTCTTTTGTTCACAGAATTTTAAAAAATTTTACCGCAATCATTTAAAATTATGTCTTTAGAATATCTTTCAAATTGCCATGAAGAACAATCTCTCAGAATAGATTTTAGCCATTGCTGTTCACAGAGACCAATTCTAGAATTACAATTTCCACAAATAATAACTTCCTTATCACCTATAGTGAGTTCCAGTCTTGAGAAAATTTTCATTCAAAAATTTTCATGCCAGTAGATACAGTAGAGCGTCGTTTATCCAAATCAATTGGGGACTGGGGTTGTTCGGATAACTGATTATGTACACAAAATATATTAACCTATCCCATGTTGAAATTTTTCTCCGTTGCGTGTCACTTCGTGTTGAATTTTCGTTGATATTAAGCCTAACGTAAACTTTTTAAAATAATAATCGTGGCTATTGTATCGTTAAAAATTATTTTTTTATTTTGTACAAACAAAATAAATATATTGAAAAATATAAAAACCAAAAAAATATACTTTAGAAATTGATCTAGTATCAAAAATGTTTGATTCAGCAGGACACAGTCCTCAGAAAAACACCACACAAAAGTGCCAGTGCTGCCAGCTAAAACACACACACCAACAAAGAAATATTGGAGTAGCCCAAGATATAGCCAAAGATTGCAATGCCATAGCACTAGCGAAAATTTAAATTTGCTGACTGGAATGCTTTCGGATAAACGACGCTCTACTGTAAATACAAAAGTCAAAGTCTTTCCATGAATTTTGATATCAATAAATTAAGAAGAATTTATCATTCAAAACTATATTAAATTTATAAGTAGTCTTTACCAAAAAAAAAAAATCCACCCATCAAGTGGCCTCTTCGAGAAAGCAAAATCCAGGTATATAAATAAGTTCAAACAGACCCGAAGTCTCAGCTGACACTAACCTTAAATCCCCATTCCACCATGTCTCCGAGAGAAAAATAAACTCAAATTGCTTTACATAAGACCAAAATGTCTTTGGTTTATTCATTATTTCAGCACAGTTCCAAACCAAAAAATTTATACCAGCACTGTCAAAATGTATCTATATTTTCCACCAATTTACCTTGATAGTTATAATGATATGTTTTATCATCAATCACTACCAGATTTTTTTAAACACAATTGACTTAGCCCCATCTTCTTTTTTCTCTTTAGCAAATAATTTTAATGCTCTTAATGCCACTCTAACTTGCTCAGGGTTGTCATTATTTATATAAATACCCGAACCTTTAAACCTATTAGCTCTTCCTTTTATCAATAACTTATCTTTATAATCAAAGAAGCTATAAGATACGAGTTTCAACCTCCCTGGTGATCACTTACCAAGTCTAAAAACTCTATCAATACTTAAATTCTCCACCTCAAGTGAATGCCTAAACAAATATATCAGTGATTTTATTATCTCATTATTTTCCTCAGGAGTTTCCTTAACTCCTGAAACTATAATAATATTACGTCTACTAAAACACTCAAACTGCAGAATTGCATTAAAGATAGTGGAAAGTTGTAACTCAAGTTGATTCATAGTTGTAGAAATATATGTAGTAGATCCACTAGAGTCTGACTTTTCCAATTGCTCCACTTGTGTTTCTAAATCCACTAACACCTTGTCTAAATTCATAACCAATGTCATAACCCATACCTGAAGATGATCTAAACATGAAATCAAATTATCCAATTTATCATTCAAACTCTGGTTCATTTTAATCAAGGCTACCAGACCCTTTTTCACCTCAAAGTCACCTTCTAACAGTTGATCAACACTTAAATTACCAATTCCCTTGGAGAGACGAGACTTTATTCTATGTGAATCATAATCCACAGGAGAACTTTTGTGTGAGAAAGTCTTTTGCTTTGTAGCCATAAATAGTACCTGGAAAAATATGAAAATAAGAAATATGCAAAACAGGTTAGCAAAAGGTAGTCACAGCCAATCAATACCAAATTAACCCTCCAATTAGCTTGTCAAATTTTAATTTCATATTTCATAAATTATTTCATTGTGTGTTATTATTTGTTGTAACAGCAAAAATATTTGGAATTATTTAAATATTTTACAATCTAATAATTGCAAAAAGTAATTGCTTGTTTTTAGTTATATTAGTTGTATTTAGTTATGACTGAAGATGAGAAATTACACATTAAAAAATTTTGTCTGTTGAATGTTTTGTTACCATACATAAATCATTTTGAATATTTAAATAAAATGAAATTAGAAACATTTGCTTTTCTGTCAAGTTATGATTGTTCTTGTATTCTAAAAATATTATTTGAATTTCAAATACCATCTGTTTCACATTTGGATTTCTCCAAATGTGAAGGAGAAAGCAGGTAGAAAAATGGGCAATGTTCACAATGCTTAAGGAAAAGTTCATGCTTTGAACTACTCTTTACTATTGTTATATTGAGATCTGTCAATAATTTCAATATTGAAACAAAAAGATATAATACTAATAATTATATTTAATTTTAATTTTTGTTTAATTACTATATATTATTTAATTTTCACAGTAATACATAAGAATTGATTTTATGCAGTACATTATCCATCTTATCAACATTTTTATCATTTTCATTTGATTCCAAAACTGCCTATAACTTCTCTTAGCTTTGTAGCAGTCATCTCTTTTGCTACTGGATTCAATCAACTAGTATATGTGCACTTGTGTTGATGGTCTTGGCTAAGACAGACAGACTATAATTATACACTGGACGACAAAAAAAATAACGCACCATGAAGGACTTGTTGGATTTGAATAAAAATTTGTATGTTGCATCATCTTAGCTAGATATGTAAATGATTAGCTTTTGAGAGCAGGTTGTTGTGTTACATCGCCACCAGAGGGAAAAAAATGCTTTCGCTATCTGGTATAAAAGTGCATGCTGTGACGACTTGTGCATATGTTCTGCGCTTTTATTCGTGGTTTCGACTTCATTGTGTGACAGACATGCCTCTACGACGCAATCGACAACCTTACACTCAGTTAAGTGAGTTTGAGAGAGGTCGCATTGTTGGATTGAGAGAAGGAGGATGGTCATACCGTCGGATTGGCCGCCATCTTAACCGTTCTGATAGAACTGTTAGGATGTGTTATGAGCAGTGGGTAAGTAGGGGTACACACGAACGGCAAACGGGTTCCGGACGCCATCGACAGACCACCAGAAGGGAGGATCGTCTCATTGTACGTCAAGCACGGACAGCACCTACAGCTTCATCATCTACCATTCATGCAGCGGTGGCACCTGCATTACAGAACCGTGTATCCAGCCGCACCATTTCCAGGCGCTTAGTAGAAGGCGGATTGATCTCCCGATGCCCAGTACGTGTTCTACCGTTAACAGCCACCCACCGACGCCTCCGTCTGCAGTGGTGTCGTGCACGACAATCGTGGACAGCTACCGACTGGCAGCGTATTGTCTTCAGTGACGAATCCCGCTTTTGTTTGGGGGCTCACGATGGCCGTGTGAGAGTATGGCGGCCTGCTGGTCAAGGTGTCAACCCGGCCTATACTGTGGAGCGGCACACGGGTCCAACCCCCAGTGTTATGGTGTGGGGAGCCATAACATACGACAGTAGGACGCCTCTAGTTGTCATGCGTACTACCCTCACAGCCCAACGATATGTGCAAGACATCCTCCAGCCACATGTGTTGCCCCTCATGGCAGGGCTTCCGACAGGCATATTCCAGCAGGATAATGCCCGGCCACACACTGCAGCGGTCTCCCAAGCATGCCTACGTAACGTTGCCACACTTCCTTGGCCTGCACGATCTCCAGATTTATCGTTAATCGAACATGTGTGGGACCACCTAGGTCGCCAGCTGCGACAGCCACAGGATCTGACGAATCTTGAGTCCCAATTGCATCATGCATGGTCAGATATGCCTCAGAACATTATTCGTGACCTCTATGCCTCCATGCCAAGGCGTATCACAGCTTGTATCCGTGCTAGAGGCGGCCCAACAGGATATTAGCACCTGCACTGTATTGTATATTACTGAACAATAAAGTATGTTTTTGTTTTATGGTTGCAATCATATACCTGTCTAGCTATGATGATGTCATATACCAATTTTTATTCAAATCCAACAAGTCCTTCATGGTGCGTTATTTTTTTTGTCGTCCAGTGTATTAATTTTTCTATTTTTATACATATTGAACTGTAATTTAAATAGAAATAAAATTTATATTTTCGAACTATCTAGATTTTTATTATGATGACATATATCAGTATAAAAGTTATTAGTTAAGAAGCTTAGTTTGATGGTGTTAAATTTACTAAAATTAAACACTGTTAATAAACATGTCAAACATTGTTGGCATTTTAACACCATCAAACTAAGTTTCTTAACTGATTATTTTTATTGTAATTTAATCTGTAGAATTAGAATCCAAAAATAATTATTAAAACATTAAATATTTAAAATGTGCTAACTTTTTAATTTAATTTATTGATATTTTTCAAATAGGTGAAACCTCATCAGCAAAAATATACTATGCTCTACATAGAAGATCAGAAAGAAATAATGAATACTTTTTGGAATCATTGTTATGAAGCAATTATGGTTGCTATGCATAAACGAAATCGAGAAGTTGGTGAAAGTAAGCTTCGGTTTCAGGTAGGTAATAAAATAAATAAATAGTTTTTCTGATAAAAGTATTGGAGATAAATCAGTTATTTTATTAGGTTTTTATTTCAAAATCCAACAGGAATTTATCATTTGCAAGTGTTAAAAATATTAAAGACTAATAAATTTTTAAATATTTTCATTATATTTTTGTTAACTATTCAAAAATGTTTGTTTATATTAATACATGTAAGCTGTTATTTGAATGTTTATTTTATAATATATTTAAATTTTTATCAAAATAATAGATTATATATGACTAAAAGACATTTTGTTTAAATCAGAAATGGATGATTTAACTACATTATAATTTTTTGATATATTTCTTTAGTCACAAATTATGGAAAATTTTCGTTCAACAGTTGCAGAAGAGCATAACCGTTATCAGGATATGCAAACTAATTTGCGTTACCAAAATATATTTATTAGACGTCAATGGAGAATGACAAAATTAAATTTGTGCAGTCCTTGTGGACCTTGGAGTCATAAGTAAATATTTTATATATTATACTCATAAATAGTTTTATTTTATGAAATAAAATAAATATTGGGAAGATATTAATTATTAAATATAAGTTAGATTAATTTTACATTATTATAAAAAGAAAAGATTAATTTGCAAATTATGATAAGAATTAATAAATCACAAAATTATTATTAGGCTTAATATTTTTTTCATATACTTAGATTACACTAGATAACTAAGTGTACAGTTGACTTTTAAATCCAACATTAACATTCTATTGTGGTGGGTTTGTTACAGGACAGGTATACAATTCCGCGAATGAAAAGTTACAAACACAAGAAAGACAAAAAAAAAACAATTATCACACAGAATACTTTACTTTAGGAATCCCAACTTTACAAACTTTATGCCTCTTTTATACAGAGAAAAAGGAACAGGCTTGTCCTCCACTGTCGGCGGGGTTCGTACACGTGACAACAAAAAAAATACTTATATAACTAACTTATATCTAACTTATAACTAATGAAAAAGTAAGAACATAGGACAGATGAATATGGAAACAAAAGTAGGGAGAATAGAAATACCCGGGATTTCTTTTGGTACATATATACACGGTTTGAAGTATGGCGCCTCTTTACTATCTTTTTCCCCAAGGTCTGTTCTGCTCTTCTCGATTGTCGAATAATTCTCTTCATTCCTTGGACTCTTCGTTGTCCTCGTGGCCCTTTTCTTTTATTATCGTCTTTTTCTTTTCTTGCCGGTTCAGGTCACGAGCACTCCTTTTTTCGATCTGCTCTTGTCGGAGTCTCTCCCCAGAATGCCCTATTCCTGACTGGTCTTTTTCCATGGCCCCACTCCCTCTTTTGTTCTTATTTTCTTAGAAAAAGTAATCCTACCCCAGGGGCAAAAGGAGTAGGACAGAAGGTCTTAGAAGAGACAAAGAAACAGGAAGGAAGTATAGGATTAAATCGAAGAAAAAAATATATACAATATCATGGCCGACGGCCACAGTATAATTGATGATTGACATTGCTGATGATATATATTTCTTAAGATAGTCCCAAAAAATTCCATAACCTTACAGAATAATCTAGAAAATATAACATTTTGAAACAATATAAAAACCTCTATAACATTTTGAAGTGATTTAGAAATTGATTGCAATTTATTATTAAGGGAGATAATTAAAAGTCATTAAAAAAATTTTTCAAAGTTTAAAACTTCACTTTGCCATTAATAACTTTTACAAATTGATAAATAATCACAGAAATATAATAATCATTGTTATTTTTTTATATCAAGGTATATAATTTAGACTAGCTGTTACCCGCGACTTCACCTGCGGAGGTTTTGCAAGCAAACCCCATTTATATTCAGTATTTTGAAAACCATAGTAATTGTTATATAACATCTACCGCTGAGAATGATGAGAATTGCCAAGAATCAAATGAACTGTTTTCAATTTGATCAATTTTCTGGAATGTTTACAATCGTTCTATAATCGAACCAATATGCAATAACAAATTTGAATTTAAAACGGTTCAAACATTTGGTCAAAAAATCAAAATATATAAAAATATTTATAACAATGTCTGAAATGTTATCAATTTAATACACCTAAGTACTCAATGAAAATTAAATGTAGTTGTAAACAAAAAATCACATCTAAAATAGTACAGTAGAAGCCATTTTTCTGGTTAAGCCTTAATCCTCTCCCTTTCCCCCAGCGGGGGAATTTCGAAAAATCCCTTCTTAGTATGCGTTTTCATGACGTACCCTAACTGTGTGCCAAATTTCATCTTTTTAGGTTCAGCGGTTTGCTCTGGGCAATGATGAATCAGTCAGTCAGGACAAGTAATTTTATATATTTAGATATGTATAATCAGATATGCTTTAATAGTGTTACAGAAGCTTTCAAGTACTTTAGAGTTATCTCACTCAGTTTCAGGAAAAACAAACAAGAACATGTTGCTATGGAACCCAAATAGAACATTCAAATATTTTGAAAAATAAATAAATAAAATCAAAAATAATAAAATAGAATAGATAAATAAATAAAAGATCATCAAAGTATCTTCTAAGATAAGGAGAGATTATCGACAGTAATTACATAAATTATAATAAAACAAGGAGGTGCTATTTTAATGATGGTTAGATAGAGAATGTGTTAGGACACCTCCAAGATCTTGCTAAGTTTTTTAAGTCTATATAGTTGTTTGAATTAATTGCTAAGCTTTTCTTGTAGATCCATGTAGACTTGGCAATAAAGTGGTTAGCTTCAGATTAAAAATTCTTGAGCACTTATATTTTTTTTCATGTAGCATTAAAGTCCATCCAGCGGTGTTTGCACAATGATGGTGTTGTTCCTGCTGATTCATGTCTTTTTAATGTTTATCATTCTTTCTATTGTGAATCAGAATCCTGAGATAATCCAAAACTTTTTGAAAGCACTTTAATTACTCCCTCCTGCTTAATTTAAAGAAACCAATTTTTTATTTTGTTTAAAAACATTTTCAGTTTCTATCAAGCCATCATCATTTTCACTTGTTACCTTTTAAAACTTTTCACAGAACTTTGAGAAATTTTTAAGGGCAACAGGTGAAACTGATGATGGCTTGATATAAGCTGAAAATGTTTTTAAAGAAAATAAAGAATTGGTTTCTTTAAATTTTGCAGGATGAAGAAATTAAAGTACAAATGGTACTATCTGAAAT
The DNA here is from genome assembly GCF_000671375.1 of Centruroides sculpturatus. Taxonomy (NCBI): domain Eukaryota; kingdom Metazoa; phylum Arthropoda; class Arachnida; order Scorpiones; family Buthidae; genus Centruroides; species Centruroides sculpturatus. The sequence goes on along the minus strand of NW_019385489.1, from coordinate 185,772 downwards.
ATTTGAATGCTGTTTAATAGTTATTTATATACTCCATATCTCATAATTTTAATTGTCTGGTTGTGGAGTTATAGTTTATTAATAAAAATAGTTTTTTCTAACTTTGATTTACTTACTCTGATAATAAAAATAATGTTGATGGAGGAATTCATGAAAACATTTTTTCTTAATTAGATTTTAATTAATTTCTCACTGTAAAATTTTATTGTTTTTTGTAAATCTGTTTAAAATGTTTAATTCCAGTAAAAATTTAATGCAAAATATATAATATAGATAAATCAATAACTATATTTAAATATTAAATTTTTGTAATAGGGACCCTCGTATTCATTATTGGAAATTATCTCATCATGAAAATATTTATCGTATGAGATTAAAATTAGTTCTGAATTATAACTTTGATGACCATCATAATGCTAGTAGACTTCGAGACAATCAAGGTAGGGTATTATTATAAAAATCTATTTAAAAAAGAAAAATATAGTGAATTTAATCTGAACTTTGCTTAAACCAAATCTATTTTATGTTTTTTCTTTTTATTATTTTATCAAGTTGCTAATAAATTTTATGTGATTTTGTGTTGTGCTTAATTATAACAAATTAATAAAAATAGAATATGCAGTACCAAATGTTAAATAATAGTGGAAATATCATGAAACAAATTGTATTATTATTATTTTTTTCATTTTTTATAACTGTATATTTTTGTCATCTAGTTCACAGCCTTTTTCAAGCAAGAATCTTAACAGAAATACAGATTTTATGCTTTAGTAGTTTCAATCGACTTAAATTTGAGAACTGTTTATAGATATTCTCAACAAATTTCAAAAAATAACTTCATTTCATATGTCCAAGCCATCCAACTCAGAAGATTAGAAGTTTTTCCCCTTCTCAGTTTAGTGCACAAGCCAAAGATTCAATTAATCAGGTCTGCAAAAGACAGTATTTAAATGCTTAATTAATAGAAGTTTTGATTTATGTTTGAAATGGAAGTTTTATGATCATTTGTTGCTAAGTTAAGTTGCTCAAATTATTTTAAATGAAATTACTAGTGAATATTGATCCATAGAACAGATCTATTTATGACTTTTGCTTATAATTCTCATTTAGAAGATTGATATTTTGATTACTATATAACTTGGAAATTGTATAAATTTTTATCTTGATTAATTTGTATCAAAATTAACTTTGTCATCGTAATATCAAAGATTTCATTTAATATTATCATCTGATTAATTCACCTGTATAGTAAATCTGAGGATGGTTTTTTTTAAGAAAATCTCAAATGTTTCCAATAAATTATGTGGATGAAAAAGCACAGTTTAGTTTTGGCTGCAGATTTTACATGTTGTTTTTAATTACACAATTACTGTAATTTTATATGGATATCCTTGACAACTTATTGGATTATAAGTTGTCAAGGATGGTTTATATTCTGCAGAAAACTACTAGAAAAGAAATAAAACTTTGATTAGCCTATCCCACTATATATCCTGCATATCTGGGGCAGATGTTGATAGCATGATACTTGTTTATAATTTAGAACAGTGATTCCAAAAGTGGGTGCTACTCCCTCCTGTGGGCAGTGAGTAAATCCAGAGGGACAAAAAGAAGCAAGTGAGCAGCAGGGTATTGAACAGTGATCATAGGCAAAGGTTGGCATCACTGACAACCTTTCCTTTTCCTCTGTTAAACAGGTAAGAAGAAACATTGCATTTAATGGTTTTCATATGTTGAGAACATTGAGAACAATGTTCAGTAAGGACATAAAGTGTGAGGTTCATAGAAAAGTTTTCCTAAGAATATTTCCAACCCTTTCTTACATAAGCGAAAATGGGTTAGGGGATGTTGGGTATAACTTTACGAAACCAAGGCTCAAAAAAGTTTGGGAATCACTGATTTGGAAGGTATAAAATGTACCATCTTAAGCATTAAAATGTTGTTTATAATTACATCTACAATGAAGTGTAATAAAAAAAGTAAGTGAAACAAAAAAAGAACTCTAAGAAGAACCACCTAAACTTCACTAATGACAATACAAATGCCTAACAAATGAAAAAGTTTATTAATCATATCACTTTATTTTTATTTTGTTTATAAAATGATATTAACAAAATAAATGTTAAAACAAAGTCAGAAAAATCAAATAGAAAATAATTTCAATGTTATGAATTTGAGAATGATTGTTTAGCTCTTATTTACTGTACAGAATTCTAAACTTGTTTCAGATAGATATTTCACTGGAAAAAAGAAAGCAGAATTTGAAATATAATGTATTTTTTACAGCAAATTTGATTTTTAATGTTGGTTTCAAAATAAGAATAACAATGAGCAATCATTTATGAATAACAGCAAATTGTTTTTATGCTTGCTTCATTCATTAATATATTGAAAAGAAATTTTCAAAATTAATTATAATAATTGTAAGAATGTAATTATAAAATATATTCTTTGTAATGCTGAGAAAGAATTTAAATTTTTCTTATTTTTAAATATTAATTATTCCTATTAGTGGTAAATATTTTTCACTGAGATAAAGTTCAGCATGTTAAAATATGAAACAATTTGCAAAACAGAAAAATTTATTGGAAAGGACATCATTGCTAATGAAATATTTGTCACTGTTTTCACTTTTCATTAATAATAATTGTTTAGTTGTCAAAATTCACTTTTTAGCAATGAAAAGAGAAATGAACTTATAATGTATTAGAATAACAATTATTACATCACTTGCCTTAATCATCCAAGTTCTTTGAAATCAGGTTATTATATATATTGAGGAGAATTAGAAATCAACTTTCAAGATAGATTCAAATAAAAGTATCTAATTAATATCAATTAAAGTGTGGATTGAACATAAAGAAAAAGAATGGTAGAAAACTAAATGTAAAATATACATCTTGTTTGGATTCAGAAAAAATGTTGATAGTGAATGAATACATGAGTAATCATGAAGTTCCTGGAATTGCCTTCCAGATGATGAAGGAGAGATAAAATTTTATGCACACTGTTATAGGGAAAGATGACAATGTCTGCTCACAGCTTCAACTGGTTCAGATGAAGATACAATCATTAGAGTGGCACATAACAATGTATCTCTGATCAAAGACATCACATTTTGTGAAATCCAAAGAAAAGTTCTGCTCATTGCATTCTTTAACATGGATGGTTTGATGCCTGAGTTTGTACTGCCTGAACAGTATTATTGGTCATTTCCATATGCAAGTTTTGCTTAGGTTGCAAGATGCAATTCTGAAAAAACAGTGACAAGTAGCAGGGATGGAAGGTTTCTGCATCATGATAACACACACAGTCACTCATCACTTATGCAGCAATTTCTTACTGATGACAAAAGACTTTGTTGTTGACAACTACTTAACTTACTGAAACTTGCTCCAAATGAATTTTGGCTATTTTCATATGCTAAAAATAGATCTCAAGGGAATATATTTCACAATCCTGGTGGACATTAAATCAGATGTGATAGCCGAACTCCTGAGTATTCCAAAAAAAAAAAGCCTTCTAATTTTGCTTCCAACAATGGTAGGATCAATTGAACAAATTTGTGTGCGCTGAAAAGCCCTACTTTGAAGATGGTTAACTAAGTATTTCCGTATATCCTACCATTACAGTGCTATACCATAATTCCAGAAACTTTTTAACTAGGGTTTAATGTATAAAATAAATAAATAAAAATTTTAAGGTAATTTCTAACTTTTTATATAATCATTTTATAACATGTTAAATTATTTCCTTTTATAAAATTGTCAAATTTATTTAACTACTGTATTTTATGGCATATAATACATACAGGTATACAACACACATTCCTGTTCTAGCACTGAATATTTAGGAAAAATTACTTAGTATATTTAAGACATTTGCTGGTCAAAAAATTATTTTTATTGTATTCTGGTTTAAAATAAAAATATAAAAAGTAAAATTAGAATGTACACTTTTATTTATCAGGGGAAAAAAGGAGATTTAAAAAAAGTTATATACAATTAAAATTTACTATTAAAATATGTTATGTATTAAATTGGTAATATGGTAAATTTAAATTGACATGAATGAACGGCTTATCTACAGGAGAAAATAAAATTTCAGTTAAAATGCCCAGTATCTACAAATATCAGTACAAGCAATTTGGAGAATTCATTAGCCTATTCACAACTTTAAATATAAGAAGCAGGACAACTTTTTTTTTTTTTTTGACAAGTTGCATTTTATATGCCATAAAAAAACAGTATATTTGAAAACATTATAAACTATTTTACTGTAACATAATCATTTTTTAATTGAATATAAATAATCATGATAATGATAATATGAGGATGAATAACTTACACATATATCCAAATTAAAAAAATATTAATCTGAGAATATATTTTTTTTTTCGATAAATATAGTAGTATAAATACTTTTTATTTTAGGAGCTGCTAAAAAATTTAGTATGGGAAGTTTGCCACCAATAGTAAGAGAAGCAGTAGTTTCCGAACAGCAAGAAGATTCATTAGCTGATGAAGATTTGCAAGTAATATCTACAAGCCAGTAAGTTTATGTTTTGTTTTGTTTTGCTTGTGTTTGATTACACAGGGGTTGGTTGAAAAGTTTGTGCAGTCTGATATAGAGGACAGGTAAATAAAAAAAAATAATGTTTATTAATTTAACTGTTTATGTTTTGTCACTTAACTGACTGACAAAATTAGTTTTTAATTTATTGGATCATTTGTATTTGATGATAGTTTTAATAGCCATTAGCAGCTATTGTGGAAAAAAGAAAATGGAAAACATTGAAAATTGTGCAGTGATCTCATGAAATACTCATGAAAAACAAATGTTGTCTATGGAAATTTATAAGGATATGCAGGGTACATTGGATGAGTCTTGCCCTTTCTACACTACGATATGAAAATGGGAAATGAATTTAAACAGAAAAGAACAAGCTTGGAGATGATTGATCTGGATGACCAAAAACAGTTACAACACCAGAATTATTTGATAAAGTACACAACATGGTTTTAGAAGATGGCAATTGAAGGCTTCAGAAATAGTAGGCTTTGGGCATCTGAAAGGAACAAGTACTTCATATTTTATATAAAGAATTGGATATGCCAAGATGGCTGCCATACTTGTTCACAAACAAACAAACAACAATTTGCTGTCAGAAGTCTCAGAACAATTTGTTGCTGTTTTGCAAAACTTCAGTTTTTTTTTTTTTAATCACTTTGTCACAACTGATGAAACTTGGATTCATTATAACACAAGCATCCAAGCAACGTTCAAAATTGTGGACAAAATGTGGAGAATCTGCATCAAAAAGAAAAGCAAAGAAATAAATATATATCATTTTTAAATGTTTTATATTTAGTAGTGCAAACTTTTTGGCTCTTTCCCTTACATTTAGATCTTTGCAAGAAACTGGAACATATTTTCTAATATCTAGAAAGAAAATACAAAACTTTTAAAATTATTTTTGAAAAATTGTATGTAAATTTAGCAAATCATTGTTTCTGATTATATATGAATAATTTACTATTCATTTTTTTAACTTTAAAATTCAGAGGCTAGCCAGCTAATTATGCATATGATTTTATAAATATTGTTTTGTAATACTGTTATAAGTAGTGTTTAAAAATACATAAACTTTTGTTTTATAGACATTGAAAAAAGAAAATAAGAATTATAATAAATATAAATTTATCTATTTGCTATTATTGATTTTGTTTAAGATATAGAGAAACTGCTAAATAACTTACTACTTTTCTGTATTAACTGCTTTAATTTTTGTGAATGCACTGTATATGTTAAAATGACTGTTTAAGTGTTGTTGTTTTTGAATGACAATTTATAATTAAAAACTGGTTTACTTTGAGAAATTTTTTTTAATGAAGATAAACAATTTCCAAATTTTTTATAACATATATAAAACTGTATAGAGTTTTCATTACTTTATATATTTTAATTTTATATATAAAATTATAAAATTCTTTAACATATTTTCTTTGTCTATATTGTAACATTCTGATTTCAACTAACAAATCAATTTGTTTTCATTTCATGATTGATAAGATGACCAATCTGTTTTTTTTACATCTGTTCAGTTTACAATTTTATTAAAAAATTAAAATTTTTTTTAATATAACAATTATTATTTCTTTATAAATACCATTTCTTTGGACTTATCAGCATTCATTAACGTTAAGTTTTCAGATCCTTCTACTTAAATTCTGTACAATTTCTTTTAAGTGTATGTTCCTTCTTTCCTGGTACATTTGGACAAAACTTCTAATGCTTTACTTCTCAATTTCTCAAACTTCAGTAAGTGAATATCTTTGATTAAATATTTTATTTCTGTAGAAGAAAGTTTTCAATTCATTGAGCCAAACAAGGACATTCACAGAATCTAATTCTAAAAGCTTTTAAATTCTTATGGTAAATCTGATACACAGATTTCAAAATCTAAAATTGAAGAAAATCTCCCTTTTCAATTTTATAACATCAATTTGGCTGGTACAGAGTATTTAATAATTAGCTAGTACTGAGTATTCAAAAATAAGTTGATTAACATGTTGATAATTATAGAGATTGAAGTAAAATTAGAGTATTAAAATTAACTTGGTCTCTGTATTACCATAATGTGAATAGAATTTTTGATGGTAGAGCAAGACACTAGTTTTTCAAACTCAAATTGGCTTGTTTGCCATCCTATGAACTAATAGGGATTGTATCCTCCAAGTATTCAAATGCTTAGTACAAGTTCTTCAGTACAAGAATTTTTTGCAGTTGAATAGTTCTAAATTTGTGCATTCGAATACTCCCATCTTTAATTGGAATCACTTATCACTTTAGTTGGATTAAACCTAGTAATAAAAATGTTCATGTATATAATAGAGATTTCATATCTTGTGTACTTTTTATATTTAAAAAAAATAAAAGAAAATAATACTAAAACCTATTTAAAACAGAAACCTTCCAAAGTGGGAAAAAATATTCATTATTGTGTGATTCCAGTTTAAACAGGTTTTACTGTACTTATCAATTACTTATAGATTTAGCAATGCATAGTTAAATTTTATACTAGCAATTATAATTAATTTACTACTACTAATCATATTTTAAATTTTAATAAATTTAAATCTAATTAAAGTTAAATTCTGTTTCTTGTAGGATTGAAGGCCCAGATACTGCTGGAAAAGAGAAATCAATAATATCAGAAGATTGTGAACTTGTAACTTTAATGTCTGCAATTAAAGGAAAATTTGAAGTGACTACTACAAATATTTATTTCTTTGATTTATCACCAGTAAAAGAAGAAGGTTGGTTAAATTAATACAATCATGTAAAAGTAATGTATCAACTCTTAGAATAGCTTTTTGATTTAATTAATATTAAAATATTGAAGTTTTCATAAATTTCATTATTTACAATGACATTCTTTTTACTATAACAAAAGAATTTTAAAAACTCTATATTAGTTTACTTTACTTAAAATATGTTAATTAAAAATTTAAAAAATTATCTTCCAATGTTATTTTTTTGATGTGCTTGATTTATGTACTTTCTATATCAATCTGTGAGCAACAGTTTCTTTTGAGTTCAAAGAGTAAACCTCACAAATTTTAATCAGTATTGCTGAATCATGGATGCAGTATACATGAGAATTCAAATATTTCCTAGACATATGCAATGTAACAAATGATTCAAGCATTGTTTCTTTAAATTGCATTATTTTTAATTACTTTCAAATGGTTTTACTTTTGTGTCTATAATAATCTATAATCATTTTGAAAATACAGTAATGTGAAGTACAGTATTGTAGCAATTATTGGAAAATAAAACAAATACTTAATTCATAAATAAAACATTTCCATGTTTATTATCATAATGTAAAAATTGTAGATAATTATTTTTGACTTTAATGAAAATGAATTTAACATATTAATAGATGTTTATAATTCAATTAGGTTTTAATTAATACAGTATATTTAACAAATGTTTATGAAATTACACTTCAATAAACTACAGTGGGTGATCAGTTAACGAACAGTTCGGACTATGAATAGATTGGATAACGAACACTTTCACGAAAGATTTTTATGTTCAGATAACGAACACCTCACAGAACAAATACAAGAAGAAGCAATGTAAAATAATGAATACCAATTGGTCTTCCCTTGTCTTCAGGAAACAATTCGAAACTTTTCGGAGCATGGGAGATGTCGACATCGACGCTCCTCCCAGTATATACTGATCGGATAGTATTCCTCCAAACAGGATGCAGAAATAGAAAGAATCATGCAGGTAGCAGAAGCATTGGACTACAAGAGAAATGTCATAAAGGGGATTATCAATAAATTAGAAGTTGGTACAGATGTAGTATCTGGTTGAGGTTTATCTACATACACAAAATTTACGTACAACAAGTGCTTAGGAAGTATTATGAAAGAAATCGCAAATAAAAAAGATACAAGGATGGTCTTAAAAAGAGCTCCGAATTTGTACAGAATACTTATAAATGATAAATGGGTGGTTAAAAAAGAAGATATGTCGGGTGTATATAAGATCCCATATGAGAATCAGATGTTAGGAATAAATAAAGAATATGTTGGGGTTACTACTAGAAACCTAGGTGTAAGGATAAAACAGCACAGATATGATATTAGAAAAGGTTCTAATAATACCACAATAGTACGATGGAATGAAGCGGATATCCTGAAACATATTCACTCCCCAACTTTGGCAAGAACGGCTGAAAAATTAGAAATTTATAGAAGCAAACTTAAAGGGAATTGCATCAACGCAAGAGATGTAGAGGGACTTCCTTCCGCATGGACGTTTGCAATTAAAAACTTTAAATAAGAGCAGGAACTTTAATAATATTTGTAGTAAAAACTCTGTATAGTTAAGTAGAGAAACTCTGTATAATTTAATAAGCAATATTAATACTTAGTATTAATGGTTTGTCTATTAAGTTAGAGGTATTAATATTTTGTATTCACAATTTGTTTGTTATATTTGACCATTTTATTTTATGTTTAGTATTAGCAGCATTTGTATTAATTTTATTATTTAAAAACATTATTTGGCTATTAATAGCATATATGTTATCAGTTATTAATATTTATATTTTGTATTTTGAACTTGTTATTCTATTTTTTGAAGTGTTCTAATTAACCTAATGATGATCTGTTGATTGGATTGAAAATGTTTGTTTTAAGAATAAATCTCTCAGTGAGTGATCAGGTGTTGATTAAGTTATTATTTTCTGCTGAGTATGCTTTGGGTTGTTTATTCCTCCAAACTTTGAAACTCTCTCTTGTAATTCCAACCTTTTATTTTTCTGACAGAAACAATTTTTTTATAGTATTTGTGAGACTGTTGGGTGGGCACTCGTTAAGTTTTGTGTCAGTTTTTATTTTTGAAAGGTGAGAGTATAATAGCAAAGGTAGAGAGTGGGCAGAAGATGTCTGATGTTGCTGGGCACTATGGATTGAACAGGTCTACAGTAGGCTGCAGTTCAATCTTATCTAAGAAAGATACAGTATAATCAAGAAGACTCATGCAGCTAAAGGAGTAACAAAAATCACATCTGAGAAATAAAAAAACATTGAAGAGCTCATAATGGAACCTGAAACGGATCTGACGACAGAAGAATGAGAACTCTTGAATGAAGAACACCAAGAAATTCAGCAAGATATGTTTTCTTCTGAAAAAGAGGATTAATGATGATATCTGCTATTAAAGATCTATTGAAGAAGTGGGAGAATGTCAGAACAACGTGTTAGAACGGCATCCAAACCAGGTTGAGGTTAATAGGCTTGGGGATCTCTACAATTACAATGCTTAATAATAATATAATTACAACTTTTAACAAAGATAAAACTTTGCTTTAGTCCTTCTTTCTGTTGTTTCCACCATTTGCAGTTCATAAAATCACAAAACTCATTTTTTATTTCACAAATCACAAAACTTAATTTTATTTAAAATGTATTATTGTGATTGTGTTAGGACACCAGATGACACTTTTATCATACTTTACATTTTTTTACTACGGAGGCAGTAGCCTAAAAGGAAAGGTTATCTCTGTGAGTTTTATGATTTTATGAACTGCGGATGGTGCAAACAATGGAAAGAAGGACTGAAGCAAAGTTTTATCTTTGTTAAAAGTTGTAATTATATTTATTATATTATTATTAAACATATATTACCGTTGAACATGTTAAATTAATTTTTAATTTTATTTAAAATTACAATGCTATTAATTACTTCTGAAAAATCATGAAGAGAGAAAAGCAATCGACATTAGACAGATTCTTTAATCCCCACAAACAGAAAAAATGTGAATAATAAAAATGCAAGGCTGTGTATATATATATTTTTATTATTACATATAAAGAAACATAGTAAGAAAGTATATATATATTTTTTTATTTTTTGGAGTCTCCAGAACGAATTAATCAAATTCCCACAAAAATCTATGGTAAATCAATAATCAGTTAAATTCGGATAGCGAACAAAGTCTTGAAACGGATTATGTTCATTAACCGATCACCCAATGTATATTGTTTTAATGTAATGGACTTCTTAATATTTAATTCATAATTTTTATGATAATAAAAAATTACTATGAATTTATTACATAAATTGTATTAATAATCTCTATAATAATGAATAACATAAAATAGAAAATTGGTTATATTTAATTTTTTTTCAAAACTATTGTATTATTATATTAAATTTAATAATTTATGTAAATGAATAAATTTAAAATGAAACTTTTAAATGTTTTTCATTGTTATTTTATTTAGTAGATCAAACAGAGAGACATGATTTTAAATGTTCCTTGGCACATTTGAGAGAAATACATTTAAGAAGATATAATTTACGAAGATCAGCATTAGAATTTTTTTTAATTGACCAGACAAATTTTTTTCTGAATTTTAATGCTTCTGTAAGTATTTATAAAATAATTGGCAACAAAAATTTGAATTTATATTTTAATTAATGATTAACTATAAGTAATTTTAATACTGTGACTATTTCAATATAAAAAAGTCACATATGAATATCTCTGATACTTTCATATAGTTATCAATTATGCATTAATAGTGATAAAATATCAATTATGAAGTGTAACTGGCATAAATAAATAAATTTTTATTTAAAATTTATACTATTTATTGAACAGAGGTGCATTTACAAAAGTTATTTTATTAATTCTAGATCAATAATGAAGTAGAAAATAATTATAAAATTTTTATCTTATTGTTCATTACATAAAAATAAGACCTAATAAAATAAGATATGCAAAATAATTTTTGTGCTTCACTTAATTAAAGTAGCATGTGTGCAATTAGATCATTTGTATTTAAGCAAAAATTAAGTGAAGAAAATTAGTTAACGAGTTTTGTTAGTTATGCTATTGATAGGAAAAGTTATTATCATTTACTGAAAAATCTGAAAACTTTGAAGTTTTGACACTTGTGCTGTTTTTGTCATAATGTCATTGACAAATTTTTTGATTACTTATTTTATGATCGTAATAGGATTGTAAAATAAATAACCTAAAAATATTTATCTTTAAGACAAATTGTTTTAATTTGTCGACAAATTAAAACAAATTTAGAAAAGATGATAATTTTCAGATTTCTTTAAGAACTTAAAATTTTACTGCATTTTAGTTGACAATAATCTGAAAAATATCATCATTTTTAAAACAGTTAAAACAATCTACCATACACTGTAGGTAAATAAGAGATTAAATATAATTTTTAATTTGCATTCTTTGCATTTCAATTAATATAAAAGAAATTATACAGGTAACTAAGGCACCCAAATAGCTCCAGATATCTTCATTAATTAAAAAAGTCATGATACTGAAGTATTTGTATGGAAAAGTGACCATGTGATGTCAGATGAGACCAACAGCACCCCTAATGGTAAAATTTAGAAGTTAGTATTTCTATCTTGGAAACTATGAGAGATACAGAAAAAAGTAAATGAGAAAGTTGCAGAACATCATTGAAATAGTAGAAAATGACATTTCATAGAAATGGATAATGCAAATAGGTTGGGCTGCACTTGCATACGTAGTTATTAAGTTGAACCCGTTGAAGATGAACTGCAATCACAGCATTCAAGCTGGAGTTAGTCAGAACTTCCATTTTTTTCAGAGCCACATATTTAAAAAATTCTTGTCTTTAGCTCCAAATTTGTTTTCTTTGTTTTTTAACTTTGCTTAGGTATTAGTTTCTACAGCTATTCACTAGAAAGTTTTGAGCTTTTCACTTCCAAATACAGGTCAACAATCTCTTATGCAAAATCCTTGATGCCAGACACTTTTCAGAATTTGGAATTTTTTGGATTTTGGAATGGCAGTACTGTATTCACATACTATATACTGGCATTTATGAAAGTAAGGATTCCCTAGAGTATCACTAATTAGCAAAATGACCACCACAGGGTATTCAAGCCTTTGTGTTTTGGTAACAAACCATTTTTGTCATTTTTGTTTCTAGATCATTTCTTATGAAAAATAACACACTCCTATAAGACTTGAATTAAAAATAATACATACTTGTGTTTCCTTGTCAGTTATAAAGTTGGTATCACTGATAATGCTAGTTAAATCTGAAATTCATGAATTGACAAACAGTATTTTATCCCATCACTGTACTAGAAGTACTTAAATTGACTACACAGTTTTTAATGACCTTTTCGTGACATAGTCAAGATCTTTGTTTTTTGACTTATACAATGTTTTTCTATTTTTCATTACTTTCTGGTCATTGCTGTCACTGTAAAACTTCAACAGCTTATCTTTCTATTTCTTTAAGTCATATATGATTATAGTTCTCACACCACAATATTTATTAAGATACCACACAGATACATCATGATCAAGCATCTGCAATAACTCTATTTTATGTGCTATCAATACATTAGAGCATCGTTTATCCGAAAGCCAGTTATTTGAAACGTCAGTTAACCAAAAGCATTCCAATCTGCAAATTTAAATTTTTGCTAGTGCTGTAGCGCTGCAATCTTTGGCTATATCTTGGGCTACTCCAATATTTTTTTGTTGGTGTGTGTGTTTTAGCTGGCAGCACTGGCACTTTTGTGTGGTGTTTTTCTGAGGACTATGTGTCATGCTGAATTGAACGTTTTTGATACTAGATTAACTTCTAAAATATAATTTTTTTTTTTGTTTTTATATTTTTCAATATATTTATTTTGTTTGTAAAAAATAAAGAAATAATTTTTAAAGATACAATAGCCACGATTAGTATTTTAAAAAGTTTACGTTAGGCTTAACATCAACAAAAATTCAACGTGAAGTGACACGCAACATGGAGAAAAATTTTAACATGGGATAGGTTAATATATTTTTTCATACATAATCGGTTATTCGAACAACCTCAGTCCCCAATTGATTCGGATAAACGACGCTCTACTGTAATGACAGATACTTCTTTCTTTTCTACTTCTCACTGGGAAATCTGCAGCTCTTTTTGACATTTTCAATGTCTTCTAAGTTGAAAAATAACCTAAACATAAACAAAATATCTGTGATCAGCAGAGACATGCCTGACTTGTAAACCTCGCTCCATGAGAAAACTTTTGGTTTTCAGAATTTTGGATAAGAGATTGATGACCTGTATTATAGAACTTTTGGTTATATTTCACAAAATTTTTAAAATAACTTGTATTTCTGACACATTACTTGTGACATATTCTTGGCATATCCTGTTTATTTTTTCAGAATTAAAAAAATTAATTTATCTGTATATATAAAAATGAATGTATGTCTGTCTGTCCTTCATGCATTACTACACCATTTATTTATCCGATTGCCATGAAACTTTGGGAAGTTGTTTAATATACTCCCGCAAAGGTTTGTGGCATAGTAAGTACATTTATCCTACTATAGATGGTGAGCGTAGAAATGAGCATTTCATCGTGAGAATTTCAGCATGGTTAGGAGTTGAAACTTGAAATTTGGTACACAGTTAGGGTGCATTACGAGAACACACACTAACAAGGGATTTTTTGAAATCCCCCTACAGGAAAAGGGACAGGATTAAGGCTTCAACAATGGAAGTGTTAAGAGAAAGCAACGTGCAAGATTTACAGGTGCAGATGCGGTTTTTTGTGTTAAATCGAACATAATTTTAGACCCATCTAAAAATTTTCTAATTAGTCTGGAAACAGGGGAACCTAATTCTTGCATTCTATGAAAACGGGTAAGATTGGCTGTAATGTAATAATCTTGATCTTCGCTATCATTACTTTTTGCCCAAGCAACGCCAGGCTTATCTGTTAGTATCAAATAATATAGACAATACCATGGTATCTTGACTTATGAATGTTCCAACTAATGAGTTTTTTGAGATATGAGCCATCTCCAACCAGTATTTTGCTTTGAGTTGAGAGCTAAAATTTCAGTTATGAGCCAGCTTCAGCTACCCCATGCAGCAAATGCCACAGCAAACCATAGATTAAGAAAAAGAAGATTGAAAACTGCCATACGGTATGTGGTGTACTAATATTTGAGGCAGTGCCACTAATGTCAAGGGAAAGAAGCATGCAAGACAATATTGTGGAAATTTTTCCATTTTCAACTATTTGTCATTTTCGTTACTCTTTCAATGGCTGACAGGCTAGCTCAGGCATGGCCAACATACGGCCCATCTAATGAATTCATGTGGCCCGCGATCAATCTTTCAATATTAGCTACTCAAGTTCGAATAGTTCAATGAAAAATTCTGACACCAAAAAAAAAAAAAAGAAGGAAAAAAGGTCAACAATTCACTGTGCGTTTAGAGTTAACCCTCCATTGCAAATCTCGTGAGTATAGCATAGAATGTTGATAAAGCATGATAATGTGAAAAATGTATCTGTAATCTCTATGTACAATTTAGTCTCTATGGGGTGACATCACAATGAGATCTCGCACCACCTCAAAATCTTCCTATGGCAGCCTCTGGTTTGGTTCATGAAAAAAGTTTTTTTTTCAAATTTGGCCTGGGGCAAAAACTGTTGGCCACCCCTGGGCTAGCTTATAGAAAAATGTGATCAAGTGACATAGGCATTTGTTCACTTCTATGTTATGTGTGGCACCACTGTCTCTCATTTCTTGGTTTTCCATCTTTCCTTTCTTAATCTATGCAGCAAATGCTGCAACATTTGCAAAACTTTTGCAAAACTTCATTTTCCAACCATGGGTCTAAAGAAACTGAGTGTGAAAGACAGTACTGAGAAGAAGTGGGTGATGTACATTGAATTAAAGAAAGAAATTATCGCAAAACATGACCAAGGTGTGGGTATAGTCAACTTGATGATGCAGTACAAGTGTAGCACTTTTATGATCTGCACCATACTGAAGCAGGAGTCAATAAAGGCTATAATGCCAGCCAAGGGCGTTAAAATAATTTCTGAACAGTGGACATCTATCCATGAAAATATGGAGAAGCTGCTGATGGTGTGGTTGATGGCGGAGCAGCTTGCAGGAGATACCATGATGGAGTCTATAATCTGTGAGAAGCACGAGCTATTTATGCTGATTTGCTGCAGCAGACCCCAGGCACTTCAACAAATGAGGCATTGGGAAAGCTGTTTAAAGCCAGTTGGAGCTGATTTGAGAATTTTAAAAAGAAGACTGGTATTCACTCTGTTGTCAGGCATGGTGAGGCAGCAAGCGTGGATATGAAGGCGGCTGAGGATTACTTCAAACCTTTTGCCAGAATTATAGCAGCTGAAGGATACATCCCCCACCAAGTCTTCAACTGTGAAGGGACAGGACTCTTCTGGAAGAAGATGCCAAGGAGGACTTATATAACGGTAGAGGAGAAGAGGATTCCAGACCACAAACCCATGAAGGATAGGCTAACTTTCATATTGTATTCCAATGTGATCAGTGACTGATTAAGCCACTGCTCATTTATCATTCAGAAAACACCTTAGAGCCTTTATTTCTCATAAGATTCTGAAAGAAAAGCTGCAGGTTATGTGGAAGGTAAATCCAAGGATGTGGGTCACCAGGTAGTTCTTTGTTGAATGGGTGAATTGATCTTTGGTCTTGACGTTAAAAAGTATCATCCAGAAAAATAACCTACTCAATCAAGCTCTTCTTGTCCTGAACAATGCACTTGCTCACCCACCTAACCTCAAAGATGATATCCTCGAAGAGTTCGAGTTTATAAAGGTTTACTACCTTCCACCCAGCATTATCCCTATCCTGCAGCCCATGGACTGGCAGGTGATTTCTAATTTCAAGAAGCTCTTCACCATGCAAGCTGTTTTGCTGCTGCTTTGAGGTGATGGAGAGCACAAACCTCACCCTTTCAGAGTTCTGGAAGGACCACTATAACATTGTGATATGCCTCAGAATTATTGATATGGTTTTGCAGGGTGTTACAAAGAGCATGGAACCTCTTGACCTCTGCATAGGAGAAGCTGTGGCCTGAGGTTGTGTCTGAAATGGACTTTGAAAGACTTGAACCCAAAGCAGCAGTGGTGGAGCAGATTGTCACCCTTGGCAAGTTCATGGACCTGGACATGGATGAAGGTGTCATCAACAAGCTCATTGAGGAGCACTCTGAAGAACTGACAATGGATGAGCTAAAGGAGTTACAGATACTGCAGCACACTGAGGTTTTGCAAGAAATAGGTAAAGCGGAGGAGATTATCTCTGCAAGTGAGATAAAGGAAATGTTGGGAATGTGGGAGAAACTTTCAGACTTTATTTAAAAGAAACACCCAGAAAAAGTTGCAATTGGGCATGTGATGGTGCTATTTAATGACACTTACCTAACTCCTTTTGGAAACATTCTGAAAGGGGGGATGAAACAGACTTCATTGGACAGGTTTTTATTGAAAATCCCTGTGGATGAAAGTGAGGAAAGCTTGGCAAAAAGGGCAAAAATCAGTAAATAAGATTCAGTTTAGTTCAGCCTTTCTCCTTCACCTCCATCAGCATCTCAAAGTCATTTGACATCCAAGGTAAATGCTGTACATTATATTTAATAAAACCAGTTTATTGCAGTACATTCTTCTGTGTTTTTATACAATAATCATTGTTTATAAATACATTTTTCTTATTTAAAAAACATGTAACAAAAAAATTGCCGTATTTGGTGGGTCCAAAATGCATTTGAATTCATTTCAATGGAGAAAATTGATTTGATGTATGAGTAATTTGAGTTATGAGCTCTGTCACGGAACGAATTAAACCCGTAAGTCAAGGCACCACTGTATTTTAGTAGATTTTAAATAATAACTAAAATGTTACAATGTGAATTTTATTTTAATTTTATATATTGTTTTAATCTTTCTAATATAATCTGGTAATTAACCTATTTGATGTTGAAATTTTTATTTGTTGCCTGTGACGCCATGTTGAATTTTCATCGATGTTAAGCCTAAAATTTTTTTTTTTAATAATAATTGTGTTTACTGTATCATAAAAAATTATTTTTTTATGTTTCACAAGCAAAATATATATATTGAATATTAAAAAGTTCGTTTTAATATAAAAATTGTGATGCAAAGTGACATCTAGTATCAGAAACATTCCAATGTAAACACGGAAATATTCGGGATCGCCCACGCAGGTCAATGAGGTCAACCCAAAAATTTTCGGGATCAACATAGGACAGGTTAAAAACAAACTGAACCACTTTTCATTCAGCTGCAGGCATGATAATAATAAATAATTGGCAAATAGTAGTTATTAGTTAATTGTTTATTGTTATCTTATTCTCTTTTCTATGATTTCCTCCCCTTTAATTATAATTTTTATCTGAGAATAATGCTAAAATCACATATTGCTATAAATGATCAAAAGATCTATTTCTATTGTATGTTTCATTTGCTTTATATAAATTGCATATAGATTATACATAAATAAACAAAATAAAATGGTTTGAATAATGTGTACTCTTATTTCAAACATTTGTATACTTAAAAATTAAATGTTTAGCTGGAGTCAGAAAAATCATCTGGAGCAGAGCTAGAACCATTTCCTGCTTCAAAGCCTTGTTGCAATATTACCAGTCTCTCTTAGCCATCAAACAAATAAACAAATGGTCCATGCAGTTGGATGTGGGGCAGTAGAAATCTTATGGCATAGTGCTATGCATTTCGCTAGCATTTCATTTACATTCATCATATAGTAGTAACACCTTGCAATAAATTTTCATTTGTACAGCCATTGTTTGTTGTGGTCTTTTGTTCAAAGGACTATTTAATGATTGATGAGTGTTTACACATTGCCAATTTGAGTTATTATTTGCAGCTGTGGTGTCTTGTCACACCTATCTTAAGACTAACTGTACTTTTCATATGCAAATGATGGTATGGTGTGTAGAGTTCAAGCCTTCTATTTGCACACACTGTTTCTATGAAATGTCATTTCCTACTAATTAAATGATGCTCTACAACTTTCTCATTTACCATTTTTCTATATCTCTCATAATTTGAGATACAAATGATAACTTTCAAAACTTACTATTAGGAATCCTGCCATCAGTGTCATCTAGCACATGGTCAGTTTACTATACCAATACCTTACTTTTATAGCTTTAGATTCTTCATTCAAAAGTTATTTGAGTGACTTACTACTTTATTGTGAACCTTGTATATGAAGAATATATAATTTTTATTCCATTATTTTGGAGATTCTGTTAATGTTAAATTTTCATTCTGTTCAGACGTTCTCTTGTAGATTTGTTTTTTATTATCTGTGTTTATCTTTAACTTTGTTATAAATATAGTTATAGTTATGTTAATGTAAAATAAACATTTAAACTCATATAATCTATGAATTAATATTAAGATTTTGTCTCTGCATTTTTATAATTTAATTTCTCTGTAATAAATATCTAAAAAATGTCTCATTCATTCATGAATAAAATTATTAATTTATTAATAATAATAATTAATAAAACTTTATTATATTATTAATGTATTTTTTAGAAAAGAAACAAAATATATGGCCGCATTGTAGGTTTACGACCTCCTAATTTAATTTATTCATATGGAATTCGAACACCAGCAGAATTACTGAAGTCATCAGGATGGATGCAAAAGTGGGTACAACGAGAAATAAGTAATTTTGAATACTTAATGCATTTAAATACAATTGCTGGGAGAACCTACAATGATTTAAGTCAATATCCCGTAGTAAGTATACTTTGATTTTTATGTTTTAAAATAAATTAATAAATGTATAAGAATAAAAAGCTAAGTATTTTTCAAGAATTCCAATTGTTCTCTATTAAAGAAATTTTAAAACTAAATTAGTTTTTATTAAGAAAATTTCATTTAACTTGAAATATAGTTTACAATTAGTTCATTTATTTATTTCTATATAGCATAAGAAAACATTAGTTCTGATTTTTATATGTTATCAATTTTTAGTATAAATATATAATTTTAAATAATTATTATAATAGAAGGTCTGTATTTGTGGGAATTATGTTCTGCAAAACTATTGTGAATATGGGAAGAAGAAAAATATTGAAGAAAGAAAGTTAGAGATTGAAAAAATGAATAATACTAGAATAAAGTTACATTTTCACACAAATAAATTTTTTATTTATTTTATCTCAAACTAAAGATAAAATTAGTAGAAAGATAAATACATGCAAATTATATTTTTTTAAAATATTAGGAACTGTTGTATGAATTCAGTTCAATTCATACAACAGTTTGTACAAGAATTCTAATAAAATGTCACACACTCTTTGATTTCTTTCTTAAATTTTAGGCTCTTCACTTGTAATCATTACATAATGCAAAACATTTCTTTTTCTTTAATTTGAAATTATCCTTCAGATGTATTGAATGACTTTAAACGTAACTGGTCTTAGCTATTACTTGTAAATACAAACAGATATGTTTTTAAGATAATCATTAAAAATTGTCTCTTTATTCATTACAGTAGAGCATTGATTATTCGACCCCCAATTAACCATTACATCAGTTAACCGACTGTTCTAGTCTGCAAATTTCAAATGTCCGCTAGTGATGTGGCATTACAATATTTAGCTATATCTTGGCTACTTTAATATTATTTTTGTTAAATTTTTGCGTGCTTTAGCTGGCATCAACAGCTCGACCATTGAAGGGAGGCCAATATTTAAACGAGACTTAATTTTCTAATTATGAGTGGTTGTTTGTTTTGTGAGCAATAAAATAATTTTAAAATAATTTTTAACGATACAATAGCTATGATTATTATTTTAAAAAAATTTGTTAGGCTAAACATCAATGAAAATTCAATGCAAAGTTGGTTAATAGCGATATACTAATATACTAATCACATGGGATATCCTAATATACTATACTAATAATGTATTTTTTCCTTCTTTTCGGATATCCGATTTTTTCAGTTATTCAACCAACCTGAGTCACCAATTGAGTCGGATAATCGATGCTCTACTGTATTTCATTATTTTTCTTAATCTTTTCACATATAAGTGAGTTTTAGCTTCAGAATAAGAAAAATGGTAAAAAATATTTGAATATGGAGCTTCTGTTGCATAACAATATATAAATCAGTGTCTGTATGATTTCTTTAATCATACCACTCACTATTTTGATACTTATATTTACATACATTTGACAATGTTTATATTTACATACATTAGTGTAAATCTTCACTAATGAGATGAAACTTGATTGAATCTACTGTTTTAAGTAACTTGATGTTGTGAGAATCTGGATTCCAACAATTGGTAAAATGATAGAAATTTTAAGAATGACATAATTGAAGAAAAATGTTGAGTCATAACATAATAAAATTTTAATTCACTGATGAATTTTTACAAGGCATCATTGAATTTTTGCAACTCAGGTTTGCAGAGACAATCAACTCTCACCAGGTCCCAAACAACTCAAAGTATTGGTATGTCACCTAGCTATACATTATCTAGAGTTCAATCCTTGAAGCCTAATCAATGAATTAAAAAAAAAAGGAGTGGGAAAGGGTTTAAAACAAATTGAAGTCAGAATATGTTATATTGAATTACTTGAAAATCACATCTGCAACATTTTTTACTGTGTGTAGTGTAAGAATGAACTTGTAAGAACTATTGAGTAATATTTAAAAGGAACTATTGATAGATAAATAACATCAAGGTCTCATCCCACAGGACACCTATTATGAATGTAAAAAAAATTTTTTTTTTGCTAGATGATATTTTTATGCAGCTGTAAATTTTTATAGGTATGTGTGATATATGCTATGCTAATATGCAAAATGGAATATGTTGCACAGATCTTCCTTGACATACTGCATTCAGCATATTTGATAAATACACATCAAAACTCAATAAAAATAAAATTAAAACATTTCTTCAGTAGGATGACTACACAATCTGATTTGGAATTCTGAAAATATAAAAAAATATGAACATAAATTCTTTTTGTACTGTTTAGTTTAAATTATTATTAATTTATAAAAGCTAACTTTTTCTATTAGTCTCTGTGAAACTAACTTTAAAATATTGTAGATATTGTGAGGAATGAACTTGTTTTTCTTTTTAACAACATTAAATGGTTAGTCTTATCAGTTGCATACAGTAAGTTTTTGATCTAGAGTATTAATGAATTAATGTTGTTATTTTTTAATTTAATTATTAATGTATATGTTTAGTTTCCTTGGATTCTTGCGGATTACACATCTTCAGAACTGGATCTTGATAATCCAGCTGTTTATAGAGATTTAAGCAAGCCCATTGGAGTTGTGAATCCAAAAAATATAACAGAAGTTAAAACAAAGTAAGTAAAACTGTTTTTAAGATTATATAAATTTTATCATATAGCAATTAAATTAATTTAATAGACAATGAATACAGTTGTCCCTTGATAATCCGACAGGTATGGGACCAAAGGTGTGTCAGATTACCAAAAGTGTCCGGATTACCGAAAATAATTACATATTTCGCATTGTTTTGCTAGTAGTAACTTACAATATTCTCTACTCCAACTGTTCGAACAGAACTGCTCACATAAAACACACGAAATGTGTGTCATCGTGTAAAAATTGGATGGGGAGATTCACATTGCAACATGCTTCTGTGCAAGCAGACACGTAACAAGGACGGGTACCTTGACGGGAGGTGCGTCGGACTACTGAGCATGTCGGATTAAAAAACGTCAGACTATAGAGGGACAACTGTATTTTTATAATTTTGATTAATAAATCTAATCAGAACTTTAACATTAATTTTAATTTTTATCTGAAGCAATAATTTGATGCTATTCCATTTGATCTATTGGAAATTAAATCTATTTCTCTTTTAATGGTTTGGAATTAGATTTTTCATACAGTCAAATCTGATTCACTGAAAATCTGACTACAGTCAAATACAGTTAATTTGAATTTTTTTAAATATATTTTTATTTTATTTTTGTTTTTAAATTTGACAAACAATCACTGAAATTTGGTCATATACTCTGTTATTTTTATTTTTATAATTTATATTTAATAATCAAAACAAAATAAATATTTCACTTTTACATTAGACTATTTATTTTGTTTATGGCATCTTTCTCATAGCTTTCAATTGTCCAGAAAGTTCACAAGGACAGTTGATATTTATCTTTCAAAAATTAACAAATATATATACAGTAGAACCTCAATTATCCAAACTAATTGGAGGTGGAAATAGTTCAGATTAGGAAAAATCTGGATAATTGAAAAAATAATAATTGATAGTGAAAGACATGTACTGTACATACAGTATGAATAGTTTTTATTTGTCTAGATTTACATATACTGTAGCTTCAATATTAAATTACTGTATTTTTTTATTAGGAAATTCAATTATTGTTTAACTTTAATTTTTTCACTTTGTTTTTTTATATCTGAGATCGTTGATGTTCCAACAACATGTTTATTAGCAAGGTTGAAACCAAATTTTAAATGTGAAAACATGTACATCAGACATTCAACGCCGCTTTCCTGTAAGCCTAGAAGTTTGACAACGGTGTTTGGATAGTCAGTGGAATCATGCTCGATATTCCAAATACCATTGTCAAACTTCTAGGCTTACAGGAAAGTGGCGCTGAACGTCTGACATACACGTTTTCGTGTTTAAAACTTCGGCATCAACCTTGCTATTATATAATGAACGTCCAGACTCACCACGTTTCAAAGCATTGATTATATCCAATTTGTCTTTAATGATAATACAACACAACATGTTTTCTTTTCAATGACATATCAGTAATATTAAAAATAAATACTGAAATTAAATTATGATCAACTTTTCAAGAAACAAACGTTCGTATTAAATTTGGACAACTACTGACCGGTACTAACAGTTATGCATTCCATCACGTACATAAACAGTGTCGCTATTTGCCGAATGCAAATCAGCAAATTCGTAAAATTTTTGTTTATTTTGAATAATCCGGATAATTGAGGTTCTACTGTATATACATTTTGTATGTATGTATATGTTTTAATAATTTTTTATTTTATGTAACTGGCATCTTTGTTTTTAAAATATATACAGTGGGTGATCAGTTAACGAACAGATCGGATAACGAACACTTTCGCGATGGATTTTTATGTTCAGACAACGAACACGTGATCAGATAACGAACACCCCACAGAACAAACACAAGAAGAAGCGACGTAAAATAATGAATACCGCTTGGTCTTCCCTTGTCTTCGGGCAACAATTTGAAACTTTTCAGAGTGTGGGAGACATTGACATCGACGCTCAAGTCAGTATATACCGATCGGATAGTATTCCTCTGAACTTTGAAATTCTCCCTTGTAATTCCAGCCTTTTATTTTTCTGACAAAACAATTCTTTCGTGTATTCACGAGACTGTTGGGTAGGCACTCATTAAGTTTTGCGTCTGTTTTTCTTTTCGAAAGGTGAGAGTATAATAGCAAAGGTAGAGAGTGAGCAGAAGATTCCTAATGTTGCTGGGCAATATGGCGTAACAGGTAAACAGGTCATCGAAGAGTTCATAATGTAACCTAAAACGGATCCGACGACGGAAGAATGCCAAGAACTCTCGAATGAAGAACACCAAGAAACTCGACGAGATACGTTTTCTTCCGAAAAAGAGGATTAATGCCAATATCTGTTATTAGAGATTATTTGTAGAAGTGGGAGGATGTCAGAACGACGGTCTTAGAATGGCATCCAAACCAGGTTGAGGCTTCGGGGTCTCTACAATTACAATGCTATTAATTACTTACGAAAAATCGTGAAGAAGAGAGAAAAGCGATCGACATTAGACAGATTCTTTTATGACTAATAAAAATGCAAGACTGTGTATATATGTATTTTTATTATTACATATAAATAAACATAGTAAGAAAGTATATTTTTTTTTATTTTGGGGGGTCTCCAGAACGAATTAATTAAATTCCCATTAAAACCTACGGTAAATCGATAATCGGTTAACGAACAATTCGGATAGCGAACAAAGTCTTGGAACGGATTATGTTCGTTAACCGATCACCCACTGTATATATTTTAAAAACAAAGATGCCAGTTACATAAAATAAAAAATTATTAAAATTATGTAAATTCTGAGAAATATGATAAGAAAAGAACCTATATGGAGTGAGCATATAAGATGAAGGTCATAGATTTTTTGGTGAGATATCTAAAAGCCAATCATAATAAATAGTCATTAAAAAATTTAATGACTAAAATAAAGTAAGCAATCAAAATATTTGAAATGCTCAAAAATGAAGGAAAACCTAATCTAATCCTAGCTAGATTTAAAATGGGAACCCAAAATTCAATATATTTTCATGTTTGAAAAAAATTTTTATGCAAGGCATAATTTGTTAAGGTATATAGACTATATGGTCAATTTTTCAAGAAATATGGGAAAAAGGTCAATATTCAAAAAAATTTGCAAGAGCTTTGCTGTATTTTGAAAGTCAGATAGCATGCACTTGTTTGTTTACATTTTTACGATGCAGAATTTTCCCATTTTATTGACTTAACATAAGGATGATTTTTGGCCCCAATATCTCCCTAAATTTTGACTTTTTTAGTAACTTCAATCACACAGGGATACATTAATTATTAATGTATCCTTGTGTGATTGAAGTTACTAAAAAGAAGCCAAAATTTAGGCTTAGTAAATTAAAAGAAACTAGTAACAGAAATGATCAACCAATATCTCCCATTCTAGATTGAATTTTAAAATTCAGTCCCCGACATGACAAGCCATTTTATTACTTGACTGATTTGAACAAAATTTTGCACATTAATACAAGTCATTACATTAAGTATAAAAAATGTTTCAGTGATTTGTCAATTTGAGTCACTGCCAAAGAAGCATTCTTGCTTTACTTGCTGTGCTTCAACAAAATAAAACGTACTTTTTGTATCAATTTCTGTAATGTTGTCTTTATCCTTTATTGTCAGAGATTATTTGTTATGCTAACTCCTCTTAAATTGATTCCCTTTAGTTATTTTATCACTGTTGCAAGCATGTGCCATATGCATATGCTTATGCAATGTTGGAAAGATCTCTTGTCCCTGGATAAGTGACCATCAATGACTTTTGTTTCTGTTTTTGTAAGTCTCTGTAAAATTCTTCATTTATCTTTTATATATATATATAAAAGATAAATATATAGATATAAAAAAAAAGATATATAGATATAAAAAAAAGATAAATGAAGAATTTTTCTAATTCAATTACATTATTCTTGTAAAATTTCATTCCTACATTCATTTCTTTGAAAAATTCAAGATGTTTTTTATTTTTACACGATATAGTAATTTAAATTTTTCATCCTATTATTACTTTTTATTGTAAACATATCAAGCAAATGCTATGCTTTCTTTACTCATTTTGATATAATTTACATATCCATTTATCTATATTTTTAATTATGCATTTTCTAAATCCTACATCTCAATTAATATGTTTTAATCTTGTTTTAATAAACATGTGAGAAAGAAAATTATTATAAATTCATAAAATCAGTTTTCAATCTATCATATAAAATATTTATTTTTATTTTGCTTTTCATAGACACAATGTNGACCGAAATGTAAGAATGAACGTTTTATTACCTGGTTGACATCATTCGTGCACATCACAAATCGTGTGTTCCTCGAGTCTACCAAAAAGTAGTTGATGGGGCGATAATGCAATGTATTGCTCTTAATTAATCATATAAAATATTTATTTTTATTTTGCTTTTCATAGACACAATGTAGTGACACTTTTCAAACACTAGGCAGATTATTCATCTTTTATTTGGGTTGGAACGCTAATTACAAGACACATTTTGGGCTCCAGCCCCTCCTCAGCCAACTAAACAATAAAATCAAACATGAGAAGAATGTACATATAAACACGCGAATGCACAAGAAACTATGCACTATGTAGATATATCACATTTAAAAGTTCAATATGCATCAATTACATATATAAAGACAGCATACGTAATCTCATTCCGTAGGTTGGGTAAAGAATGAACAGACCAACAGATTTTGACGAGTTTTTTTACCATTCGTCTAAATAAATCAAATTTGCAGAAAGGTATATTAACGTCTCTTATACTTGTAATTTGTATCTTGGCATATCACTTAAATTTACACAATGACTGTTGCTACTGTTACAGATAGGTCTCACACACGACCATCACAACGACACAGTCTGGTTTTCTAATTTGCATATATACCAACAAAACCAATTTAAAAGAATTTACAGTAATTGATAAAAAGTTGGATACCAACTGCAACAATGAAACTTAAAACTTGTTAATATATTAATATTAGTTAATAATATAATTTGATTTTTACAACCATTATGCAAACGTACGTGATCTTTAAACACGGATGATTAATATTACAATGGTATTTAATATTCACTAACATATTTATAACATTTTTATCCAATTTTCACTAATTTTAACACTTAAAAATAAGAATTGTATAAATAAAAATTTATTTTTAATGATTTCTACACTCTTTAAATTTTCTGTGATATGTCCTCTTTTCTTTATGTAAAATTTCTATATTAGATTTATCAATGTTGCAGTTATTTAATACATAATGATCATGGAACACAGAATTTAGTCAATGATACTTTAAATCAGATATATCTTCTTTGACCCATATTTTAAGCTTATGTTTTGTTTCATCTATATAAAAACTGCTATTTTTGCAGGTACATGGTATTTTATATACAATATTTTTCGTGTCATCCTTCATTATTTTTTGTTTTTTTGTACTTTGTTTAGCCTTTAATCTGGAAAATAAATTTTCATACTTTGGGACAAGTTTTATGTTATTTTTCCTCACCTTGATATCAATTTGTTCATACATATGTTTTATGTATGGAAAACCTAAATATGTTATTTTTACTTTTGTATTATCATTCTTTGTTTTAGTAATATTGTCTATTTTCTGTTGCCATTTATTAATCAGTATGATTGGGTACCCATCTAAAATAAATTTTTTCTTTAATTCATTTATATGTTTACATTTATTAATTTCTTTACTAGTTCTATTCTTTATTTTCTTATACTCCATATAAAAAACATTCTTTTTTATATATAAAGGTATATTAGAGTTATACTTTATTGTGGTATTAATCGAACAAGGTTTTTTGAAGAGTTCAAATTCTAATTCGTTTTCTTTTCTTGTTATTATAACTACTGTATACTGTTATCAACAGTATTTTCTTCTTTAATTTTAAATTGGGTTCCTTTATCTATGTAAAGAGAAAAATCTCTCGTTCAATTTGGAAAAACTTTATCTATGCATCGTGCTGTCATCGACATGAGAGGTAAGAAAAACAATATGGCGTAATCAATACATTATAGCGAAGCGGGAAAAGATAAATAATAAAAAGGAATTGATATAGTGAAGAATAAACTTTAAATGTCATTTCTTTGTTTACAGGTGAGAGTGTCAATTACATTTCAAAAGTGTTATTTTGGTAATGTAACTTTAAACTAATAAAATAAAAAACTTTGTTTACAGAGCAACACATCATGGTTTAATTCGTTTGTCGAATCATTCCTTTTCGAAGAATTTAAAACCTTATATCTATTATTTAAGATTTAATTTATTATTATTTATTATTTTTTCTATTTCCTTAATTTTAACTTCTGCATCATTGTATATAATTAAAACATCATCAACATATCTTTTATAATATTTTATACCTGGTATATTTTTAATTGCTTTGTCTATATCGATCATTATTATTTTGGCATGCTTTAGTCCGATAACTGAGTTCATACTGATTCCATCATCCTGTGTGTAATATTTCCCATCTATCTCAAAATAATTGCTTTTATAGGTAAACTCTAGTAATTCTGTGATATCAGGTTCTACTTCTATTTTCTTAAGATGATTCTCAATTAGTTCCCATTTTATCAATGGGTACATATCAGTCACATCTAGACTAGCCATTCTTGATGTGTTTTCTATTTCTACGTGCTTAAGATCGTATTTATTTTTATATTTCTTGTATTATTGAAATAGATTTTTAAAAAATATGCTAGTAGCACTTTCTAGTTAATAGTATTGAACAAACAATCACTGATAAGTACTATTCAATACTACCCTATCAGTATTAGTTCAATTTTATTTTCTGGTTGATTATTTTGCTTTCTTGTCTTAATTGTAATTTTTTTTTCTTCCCACTTTTTATCTCATCTATCACACAATATTTATATTTATATTTAGTAACTTTTTTTGTAAATTACTATTTATTTATTATTTGCTTTACTTACAGATATGAAAATTTTATTGATATAACTGGAACAGTAGAAAAATTTCATTATGGCACCCATTATTCTAATTCAGCTGGAGTGTTGCATTACCTAGTCAGAGTTGAACCATTTACTTCTTTGCATGTAGATCTTCAGAGTGGAAGGTATAAAATGAATTTTAGGATAAATTTTTATGTACTTGTGTTTATTTTTATAAATTATATCTTTAAAATTTTAATCACTTTCTTTGTGACCTTTTTATTGATATATAATGTAATTTTTGTACATTATAAAAATTAATAATTAGTTTACATACATATAATTAAGATTTATATTATATATATAAATTTTAATTATATGTATGTATAATTTATATTTGTATAATGTATATGTCTTAGCCAAATGCTGAAATTTGCTATTTCATGAAGTGCTAGCACATCCTGTAATAAATATTACAGTAGAACCTCTATTATCCGGATCTCCATTATCCGGATTTTCGATTATCCGGATATTCCAAAATAAACAAAAATTTTATGAATTTGCTGATTTGCACTTGGCGAATTACGACACTGTTTATGTACATGATGAAATGCATAACTTGTTTTGTTTCAACAACGTCTCACCCAGCACAGTGGTCGTAAACTCTTAAATATATTTTACGTCGTAATAAAAATATAACTTGACATACGTATTTATAAATAATTTATATTCAAATTACATCATTTCTATGACCAAGGGCGGAGTAAGGCATGGGCAACGTGGGCCACCGCCTATGCCTCACGGTCCGAAAGGCCTCGCGTTTCGAAGATTTATGCATTACTTAAAAGCCGCGAACGCGACGAAAAAATTTTACTCGTCATGAAACGATAAATAGTTTGTCAAATTTTCATTCATAAAAATGCAGTTTCGACTGCTTTTTATTTTATAAAATCCATCTTCTTGCGTCATCAGAGGGCCTTTTAAACAATAGGTAGTCTGTTAGCGTTGGTCAGTAGTAGTCCAAATTCAATACGAACGTTTGTTTCTTTAAAATCTGATCACGATTTAAATACAGTATTTACTTTTAATATTACCGATATGTCATCGAAAGGAAAACGTGTTGTATTATCATTAAAAGACAAATTAAAGTACTTGTTTCGATTATCCGGATTTTTCCTTATCCGGAGTACCTTCATCCCCAATTAGTCCGGATAATAGAGGTTCTACTGTACTTTCAGAATCTAGTTTTTCTAGCCACTTCTTGAAATGTTAACCTGCTGTCTGCAGATATTGAAATAGTTGTGTATTACATCATCTGTTTAATGAAACTAGGCATTTCATGTAACATCTAACAACATATATTACAATTATGTGCAAAATATTCAACTGTTTTGTTTTACACTATATGCTAACATAGTATAAAACAAAACAGTTGAATATTTTGCACTTCTGCATGTTATAAAATGCAAATTCCTTGTAATACAAGTCCTTGATGGCAGTTTTTACATATTTTAAGGAGTCTTTTTTTTTTTTTTTTTTTGCTTTTTCCACTCTCTAGGTTTCAACAAATTTAAATTTTGTTTTGTTTTTAAGAACATTATTTGTTTGGTTTTTTTATTTCAATTTAGATCATATACTTGTTTATTGCAGTCTCAGAACTACAGTGAGTACATAAGCACTAATGCATATAGAAAACTTTTCTGTGAAATAAAACTTCTCATGTATACTTAATATTAATTACAGACACATATCTACATAAGTGAAAACATAAAATAACTAATTTGGCAAATCTTAACTTGTGCATTTGGAAAATCTACTTTATATTTTATAACAGACTTTCAGCTTTAACATACAATAAAGTTTTACAATTATTAAATAATAAATTTTAAATGTAAAATATAAATTTTTTGCTATATTATTATGTTTAAAGTATATAATTATTTACTACAGTTATTTTTGCTATAATTGATGTATATTTATTTAAAACTTATAACTTTTTGAATGTAAATTATTTAATAAAAAATACAACATACAGAAATTAAAAAATATTCAGTTTTTATACTGTTTTTAGTATAAAACAGTCTTGTTTTATACTATGTGCTAATAGCCAAATGAAATACCTAGTTTCATTAGACAGATGCTGAAGTATGCACCCATTTCAACATTTGCAGAAAACAAGTAATTATTTCAAGAAGTGACCAGAAAAACTAGATAAATTTCAGCATATGGCTATGGCATACATACTATATGACTATACAGGGTGCATAGGAAAGTCCCTTTAACTGGAAAATTCTTGCAAACAGAGAGAGATACAGCTATGCAAGTGAGGTAACGGTATAGTAAAGCTACTACGCCTGACCTAATGCAAACAACAGCAGCGTCCCTAGTGGCGAAAATTGGAAGATAGACAGTGCAAAACAAAAACAGATAGAGCAAATTTTCCAATTAGAAAGTTTTAGAGCATCAATTAATTAGTATGAAATGACATGTGGTTTACATGAATAAGATAAATTGTCACCTGTATACCCAAAAATGTCCAAAAGCGATGCATGCCATTTTGTGTAAACGTTTGAAAGGAATAGCCATAGGTATGAAGAAATACACACAATTCATTGCATAAAATATGTGCTTACGTCAATACAGTTTGATAACAATGGCATGTATCATGAGCAATGACAAACTTTTCAAACATACACAACATTAACTTGTTATTACTGTGTGACAGTTTGCCTTTTCATTGTTTTTTGTGTGATGTTATCAAACTGTATTGATGTAAGTACATATTTTATTGCAATAAATTGTACTTCATACCTATGGCTATTCCTTTCAAACGTTTACACAAAATGGCATGCATCGCTTTTGGACATTTTTGGGTATACAGGTGACAATTTATCTTATCCATGTGAACCACATGTCGTTTCATACTAATTAATTGATGCTGTAAAACTTTCTAATTGGAAAATTTGCTCTATCTGTTTTCGTTTTCAATTTGCACTGTCTATCTTCCAATTTTCGCCACTAGGGACGCTGCTGTCTTTTGCATTAGGTTGGACGTAGTCACTTTACTATACCGTTACCTCACTTGCATAGCTGTAGCTCTCTTTGTTTGCAAGAATTTTCCGGTTAAAGGGACTTTCCTATGCACCCTGCATACATATTACAGTTACAAATTCCATTTATCATATAATAAGAAATGAACTATCGAGTTTATGAATTTCTAGATTTAACAAAAAACTAATAGTGATATAACATTTTGCTTTATGGTACTTATTCTATACATCATTTAAGCTTTAACTATAGATTTGCATCTTTAGTTTTTCAAATCCATCATTTATAAAATAAAAGTTTATATTTTAATGAAATTGAAATGAATATAAAGCTGAATAATTTTTGAAAATCTTTATATTAATGAAATATTTAATTTTTCAGATTTGATGTTGCAGACAGACAGTTCCATTCTTTAGAAGCAACTTGGAAAATGTTAATGGAAAATCCAAATGATGTGAAAGAATTAATACCTGAATTTTTCTATTTGCCAGAATTTCTTGTGAATATGAATGGTGCGTGATTAGCTACAGGTGAATTCATTTTAATTTGTTAAGAAATATACATAAAATATTTCAGAATATTCATTAATTTGAAGTGAATTTATTCTACTCTACTGAAAGACTGTTCTTAGCAAATTTTGTCAAACACCATTACTAAAATACAGTTTATTAAAAAGATCATACATTAATGTATTAAACATTTTATGAAGAACACATCAGGATGCAAAGTATTTTCAGGACTCAAAATTTCTTTGGAACAAACAATATTTTCCTGAAAATTATTGTGCACAACATAAAACAGTTTACAAATTACAGGAAATTCTCGTTAATTAGAACTCAGATAGTTTGAAATCTCATTAGTTCATAACTTTACTTTTTTCCCAGCCAGGGATATAGTGATTTACATGTTAAGTGAATTTGGTTAGTTCAAAATATGACTACTTTGTAATTTAAAGTGAAAATTATATCCAAACTGTGATAAGAGTATGTTAACTAGTTTGTTTAGATCAGGGATGTCCAATCCACAGGCCACACTGTGGCCCACTTAATATTTTTATGCGGCCCACTGCTCCCTAAGTTTTTAGGTTAATTTTTATTTATTTTGGTAAAGTATGTCGTAAAAATTATTCTCGTTTCACTTGATACACTTTATTATGGTAATGATGAAATTGGTGGCATAATTTGTAACTGACCAATCAAAAAAGTTAGTGGCATGATCTGTCATTTTGATTGTTTCAGTTTCAAAGATTTTTGCAATGAAGTGATGCTGTTAGTGATAAAGAAATGTGTGTCTTTCACCAGGAAAATGAAAAAGACATATAACTCTTCTGTTCAAAAAAGTGCCAATTTCAGTAACTCAAGTCTAAGCCTAATGTCAAAATGGAAGGGGCTAATTTATTCTTTATAGAAATAAAGAATAAATTAGCCCCTTCCACTTGAGCATTCTTTCTAATTACAGGTATATAATACAGGCATAGGTCTATCTATCTACAGTAGAGCGTCGATTATCCGAAAGTCAATCATCCGAAAGAATTCCAGTCGGCAAATTTAAATTTTCGCCAGTGCTGTGGCGCTGCAATCTTTGGCTATGTCTTGGGTTACTCAAACATTTTATGTTTTTGATACTAAATTAACTTCTGAAGTGTAATTTTTTATTGTTTTTATATTTTTAAATATATTTATTTTGTTTGTACAAAATAAAAAAATAATTTTTAATGATACAATAGTCTTTGTTAGGCTTAACATCGATGAAAATTCAATGCAAAGCGACACGCAACGGAGAAAAATTTCAACATGGGATAAATTAATATTTTTTTTCGTACATAATCGGTTATCCGAAACATCAATCTTCCGAACAACCCAGTCCCTAATTGATTCGGATAATTGACGCTCTACTGTATTTTCAACTTCCGATTATATTCATAATTATTTCATCAACTTGTAAATTTATATTTTTAATAGCCTAACATTTGGTCATGGCATCTGTTATTTTTCTTTTCTCAGTATTAGAAGAAAAAATTCAATATTTTTGGCCAGAAAATATTTAGTAATTGAAACATGCAATAATATTATCTGTCTTATTTTTAATGATAAAATTGTCATGAGAAATTGTCCATTTTCAGAATTTATGAAAAAGAAAAGAATTTCCTGTGAACTTTGAAAAATAGAGTAAATTATATGAAGTTTTTTTTAAAAAATTTAACAACCAGATTTTCTGATTTCAGAAAAATAGAAACTGAATTAAAATTGTATAATGATCTATTTTCATTTAATTATGTGGAAGCATGAGCTGAATACCAGCTAGAAGTGATTGAACTTCAAAGCAGGGAATCTTTGAAAACTTACCATAGAGAACATTACTTTCTTAAATTTTATATAGTAGTACATTTTTTTGATGAAATTGTCAATTTAGCTAGAAAACTGTTGTGCATGTCGGGTAGTACATATTGTTGGAAGCAATTCTTTTCGTGCATAAAAAACATCAAAATTGCTGAAAGAAATAGATTGAGTGATTCTCATTTAACTAATATTCTTACAATTAAAACTTGTATCATAAAAGCAGATATTCACAATATTATAAAAAGAAAGCAATGTAAAAAGTTGCATCAAATTTATTTTTATTTTGTGTGAATATAACTTCCTTTTTTAATGTCAATAATACAGTATTTTTTATAATATATATATCTATTATTAAAATTTGATATTCATATTTTGAACTTTTTAAAAGCATATATATATATAAAGTACCTTTGTGGCCCACTGAATATACCTAAAATTTTAATTTGGCCCATTAGGAAAAAAGGTTGGACAACCCTGGTTTAGATCAAAGTGCTTCCATACTATAAGAGAACAATGGACCAAGAACAACTCTAATGTGGTCAATAAGGCATTGCTTTTACAGTAACACGTTTTTGGGTGTTACCTTAGGATACAATTATGCAGATGTGTATGAGCAAATTTGTCAAGCATTGTGTGACCAAGTGAGAATGTGTGTCAAGAACAGGTGATGATGTTTCTCACTCTTGTTAAGTACAGTATAACTACACAGACATGAGCAAATGGGAGAAAGTGGTGTGAGATGATGATGACACATGTTTGTGTTGAACTCACCACAGAGAAGTGTGAATTATTGCACTATATGGAAGTAAAAATGAAAATAGTTCCACTACAACACTTACTACTAGGAAAGAAAAACTTTTGTTCTTAGGATTACTTCAAAATAAACACAAAAAAAAAACAAAAATATGTTCCTCTTCTGTGGAAACCAAGAAAGGATAAAGAATTTTATTATATTTTGTTAATAAAACAGAATTATATGACTTTATGTATATCTATAGTTTGAAAAAAAAATCTTTTTATATATATATGCAGTAGATGGAAGATATGAGAAACCATCTTCTGCTCATGCCAAGGTGTATGTCAGTATTCAATAAGAAGAGGCAAGACATGATAGATAGCATGTCTTGCCTTTTTAACGATACAATAGCTATGATTATTATTTTTAAAAAATTTGTTAGGCTAAACACCGATGAAAATTCAACGCAAAGTTGGTTAATAGCAATATACTAATATACTAATTACATGGGATATCCTAATATACTATACTAATAATGTATTTTTTTCATTATTTTCGATAATAGGGTTCTATTAGATATTTATGAGATCCAGAAATTCACTCTTCTAACACAATTTCTCACTTCTTGCTTGTGCATGATTTTTCTTTGTGAGAACTATATTGTTTGCAACCTCTCACTTGCTACTAGATTTGTATCTGATAGTTGCACTGTTACCCATGGACTACTCCTTTTTTCCTCTTTTCTCATAAAATACAGTTGGTTTTGGGCTAAAAGTAGCAGATTAACATATTTGTAGATTCTAGGTTATTACATTTGGGTGACTTACAACTTTTTGGGCCACATTAAAAATAATTTGGGCTACATTTTGAGGAATTCTTCTTTACTTTTTATAAAATCTATCTGGCAACTTGTGAAGTTCTCACTGGACATGTGCTACTTACTTGCAGTTTATTTATTATTATTATGTTGTGAATGTCATGCTCAACTGATACTGATGCCAAGTGTTAAACCAGACTAAAGTCAAAGCATAGCTACCCAAACAAGTGTAACATTAAGCTGTGTTATTGGTATGTGTGTCAACATCTAGAAACTTCCTAACAATGTGACATGTGTTCAATATTTCAGCTTTCTGTAGTGCCATGTTTGTGTTTTTATTAAGGTTTTATTGTTATTATTATTATTATTATTATTAATTATTAAGTAACAAAAATAGCATTCTGTACGTGTGTACATATAGCTGTATTCCATATCCTTAATAAAATACATCAATTACATGGCATTTGACATAATGTAGAGAAATATGTAAATTTCAGATAATTTGAAGTCGTGATTATTTTGTTCCTTGAATTTTGAACTAACAAGGATTTCCTGTATTACTGCATAGTTTGGAAAGTTCAAATTAAATCATACAAATAATTCAAAGGCTATTATATAATTTGCCATGCAACACTAAACCAATAAATTAACATAAACATTTTTTAATTAAAAGAATGCTTTAATTTAAGCATGTGTCATCATCATCATCA
This sequence comes from Centruroides sculpturatus, assembly GCF_000671375.1. Classification (NCBI taxonomy): domain Eukaryota; kingdom Metazoa; phylum Arthropoda; class Arachnida; order Scorpiones; family Buthidae; genus Centruroides; species Centruroides sculpturatus. The sequence goes on along the minus strand of NW_019385489.1, from coordinate 149,411 downwards.
TCATAGTATACAGTAAAACCTGTCTATGGCGACCACCCACGGTTCCTTCAAAAAGTGGTCTTTTAGACAGGTGGTGCTGTAATACCATATTTCCATATGTATTTTGTGCACTTTTTAGCCATTTCTACTAAGCAAAACTCGAGGCAAGCAAAAATAAGCAAATTTTTTCAACGATAGGGCTATATTGGTATTGTATTTTATTCTTATCGGATAACCCAATTTACAGGAGTCGTCATGATATTATAAGACAAATTTAATACCAATATTTTAAAGATTAATACAATACTCGCATTTTCTCGATTATAATGCACACTTTCTTTTTTCCGACTTAATTAATTTGACTCGGTTCTTTTCGTTCGCTCCTCAGTCACGTGTATTACATCATCAATATAAAACTGTGTCCTATCTCTTCATCACTTTGCTTTTGGTTTCGTTAGTTTAATCTTATTTTAATTTTTAAAATACTGTATTTTTTTAATACAATAGAGCATCGATTATCCAACTCCAATTAACCGTTACATCGGTTAACCGACCGTTCTAGTCGGCAAATTTCAAATGTCTGCTAGTGATGTGGCACTACAATATTTGGCTATGTCTTGGCTACTTTATTATTTTTTTT